>NC_137976.1:52475963-52768463 GCF_963924665.1 Micromys minutus
AGAAAATGGAGACTGGTCTTAATTTTACATATTTTCAATTAGGATTTTACTACTGTTCCCATAAGATAAAAGAGGCTTGCATTCAATATTAAAAGCCTCCCTGAGTTAAACTACATCAGCATAACTCACAGTAAAGTAGAAAGAACTACCTCAAGAGTAAACTACAAGAATGCAATGCACCCTTGTGTGCTCATAGAAACCTGCCAGTTGACCAACTACTGGGGCAATTTCCAGTGTTTCTGTCATCCCTGCACACATAAAGGAGAAAAAAATCAAGGACCTGGGGCTCTGAATAAGGCTAGCCTGCTAAGCACGTGGACCAGACATTCAGCCTTAGAGATGTCAAAAAAAAAAAAAAAAAAAAAAAAAAAAAAAAAAAAAAAAGCTTCTGAACACCATGCCTATCAGTCTGTCCCTTCATATCTCATTACATAAATATCATCTGTTTGCTCAGTGATCTGGCTCCCAGAGTCTTTTGTCAAATTTCCAAGACCTGCCTAGACATTTTATAAATACTCCTCGGTATTTTTGTCCCAGGATGCTTGGTAACTACTGGTTGGTTAGCGTGAGACGCTGAGGGTGTAAGGTTCATGACGGGGAAAAGATTAAGGTTGAGTGATAGACTCTAGCCCAGGAAATAGAAACTTACTTCACAATCATTGACAGAGCAGGGCAACTACTGTCCCAAGACCTATAATCTTTTTTTATCATTTTGCTGGGTGGTGCAGTTCTAACAAATGTCCCCATCAGCAAACCACTTGTCACTTGGCTACTGCACTACTTTGTTTCCTGGACACTAAGAAAATCTTTTCTGAAATCCTAGTTGTCAACATCTATGCTACATTCCTAAGACACAAACTTCAAAACATCTAAGTGTTACTATGGTATTCTCTTCCTTTATACCCCCTGAAGCCCCTCTCCTATCTGTAATGATAGTGATCAGTCACAGCAGACCTTTCATGTAATTATGGGATGGAGTACAGAATCTCATCAGGTTTCCTGCATGTAGGACTCCAGAGACTTTATCCCTTAAATTTGTCATATCCATTTTCATTTTGTTTGCTTTGTGTAACTGAATCAAAACAGTTCTCTCTTCTCTTTCCTTCCTTCAAATACTCCCATATACCTTTCCCTTTTCTCCCTCAAACTCATGACCTCTTTCTTCACTTATTGCAAGAATATATGTATTTGTATGTACATATATATTTCTATAAATATGTTACTTGTATGTGAATGTAATGTTATTTGTATGTATGTTTTTAAGGATGACCATTTGCAATGAGCAACCAATTGGTGTGTTACTCCCTGTGGGGACCACCTCTCCTACACCCAAATTACATCATACCCAGTAGCTCTTTGTGTAAATGTGAGGCCTTATGGGGCTCTTCATCCAGTTTGATATCTGCCTTGCGTCCTCCTTGTTTAGGTCACTTGTGGGTATTCATGCTGCTGTGAATTTACAGGCCTAACTTCTGTTATTACTGGGGAAAAAGATCTGACAGCAAATTCCTTCATTCTGCTTGTCCTATAGTCTTTGCACCCTTTTTCCATAATGTTCCTTGAGCCTTAGGTGCAGGAGTATATTGTAAATATATTCCTTGGGACTGGGTTCTACAATGCTGCATTTTGATTGATTGTGGTTTACTGTAGTGGCCTATACCTCTTGCAAAGAAAAGTTTCAATGAAGGGGAGTAAAGACTACTGATCAGTGTGTATAAAGACAGATGTGTATAGAGTATGATGATTAGGGAGTATCGTGGTTAGGTTGCTGATTTTTCTATAGCAACTCTGATTTTTCTCATGTCAAGTAATCACCCACAACTGCATCTTATACCCAGAGAACTACATTGATTTTAATGTGCTTAGTGTCTTCATCATCCTTATTTTCTTTCAAAAGATGAGGACTCTTTAATTAAAATATTTATTTAAAAATAAATATATTTTTAGCTACATTTGTACTATTTAGTTTGTGCAGTTATATCTAGACCATAGCTCCTTCAGGGAAGAATTACTGTATGATTAGTATTGTCAGTTCCTGAAAAAATGCTCAACACAACTTATCTGTTGTGATGAATAATTGTCCCTATTGAATTGATTTCTGGGAGAGATACAGAGCAAAATTCTGTGTTAGTGAAAGTGATTCTTGTGATAGCTGGCCTGTGGGACAGCAAGTAATGAAAGAGACTCACTCACCTAGAAGGTGGGATGTCACCTTTTAGGCTGGGAAAGTAAGAAAATAAGAAGGAGGGGTCACCTATAAGAGCAGGCACATTTTTAATCTATTTCCATGTTTCTTAGGACTGAGTCCCTTCCCAGTAGCACATCCTAATACCAACATGTTTCTTTTGCCACGGATCTAAGGGCAAAGGAGCTCACAATCCATGTCCTGAAATTTAAGAGCCAGTGAACAAAATAAATATATCCTCTTTTTAGGTTGTAGGTGCATGTCATATTAACAAAAATCTGATTTATGCATTTTTAAACAAATGAATGCTTCAACTATACCTTACAAACAGCTATTGTTCATACTGTATTGTTAGGATACAAAGAGTTAAGAAAACTCAAGCTTCATCTTTTTGCTTTCTCCAGACTGCACAATCAAAAGAAATGCTTGGGATTACTATTTCCCAAATTTGCATGTTATACTCAATTTAAGACAGATTCTTATTAGCTTAGACCCTACACTGAAACCATAGTAATTTATATTCCACTCTTTTGTTCAGAGTTTTGATCTGTGACAGTTTTAGATACAAGAAAATGAAATTAATAGAACAAAAGAGGCTTGGTAAGGAAATTTTAAAAAGAATCATCCATCCATACCAGGAAGAAGTTCACAGATACTATAAAAATGCATTGTTCTCTGTGATTTGATGTTCATTGTTTAAAATAGTTAAAAGGCAAAAGTAAATTACAAATTTTATAAATAAATCTTATAAAATTACCATATATATGCATATACATATGCCACTAACTTGTAATGTGATTGTTATTTCATCTAATGTATAACAAAATATATCCATGCACATAGTATGTTTATAGTAAAGAATAACTGAAAACAATATGATAATTAGAATTTAACTTAAGTAGATTTGTCCTTTGCTCTTCTCTCCCATTTGCCAGTTGTAAGATCTTTAGCAAGTTTTGAAGGTCTGCATTGGCTTCCAGGTTAGTGGGCTGCAAACATTTCCTTCTGCCTCACATAGTGATTCTGAAGCTCAGATATATGATAATGTAAAAATACGCAGGCCAATATCTGGGGAAGAGTGTGTCCTTAATAAAAGTTAAATCAATTTAAATCTAAATCTTTTCTAGCTTTTTGGGCAGTTTTAATTGGTCCCTCTGCTACAAACTACCTCTATCTCTCTGTAAATCCAATCATGTACTTGGCTTCAAGTGACTCCCTATAATTTTAATTGGACAGTTCAGCTCATGGTTTATGATAAAAAGGCTGGGATCTATAATCATATTATAGATCTATCAACAATTTCCAGAAGAACAATTAATGGCTGACAGTGCTTTTGATTAATAGCATTTCAGCCATATTTGCTTTCCTTTCTCTTACATCAGAGTTTCCTACTAAAAAGTACACTGATGTTCAAGATGTTCTGATCAGTTCCCTGACTTGGTTACTTTTCTGTTGTCAGGAAAAAACAGTATGAACAAGTAAATTTATAACACAAAGCATTTAATTGTAATTTCAGTGTTCTAGTGATTAATAGAGCCCATGACCATCATGGTGGAGAACAGGGCAAGAAATCAGGCAGGCAGGCAGGCAGGCAGGCAGGCAGGCAGGCATGATTTCAGAGCAGTCCCTGAGAGCTCTCATATTTAGAAATGACAGTGAGGAAGACTAAGGTGAGAAGGAATTTTAAGAAGAGATCCGTGGCAGCTTCGATATGTTAAATAGGCACTTAGTCATTTGTTCCTTGTTTCAGACATATGATAAATGAGTCCTTTAAAGTGTACTATGTCATTTAAGATCATACAATCTTACCAGAGACAATAAAATTTCCTTAGGCTGTGAGATATTTACATATTATAATGATTGGTGGTCATGAGTCAGGTCATAACATAGAAAATGCTGCACTATGAAATACTGTTTAAAATATTCATGGAATATGGGGAAAAGCAGGAAGAAAATAATATTTCAAAGGTTCTTTTAGTATAATATTGTTTTTAAAGGCAAAAAAGAAAAAAACACTGCTTTGGAGTTAAGCAAATTTTCTCTTTATGTTCTCAGTGTTTTTTGTTTCTGTTTTTTGATGAATAGAAGAGATATTAACAAAGTGAAGAGTCAGTGACCTATGATTCAGTTTACTGGACTAGGGTAACCTATACTTGAAACCAGAGGAGGCAGGGGTCTATCAGTGTAACAAGCTTACTGAATGTCTCTATAAAAGAAGAACAAATATACTGACATCGCTAAGTTAAGAGAGGGCTTGAAATATTCATGCTGGGTGCATAACTCATGATAGGCACTTGATAAAATTTAACATTGTTTCCACAGTTATTGTCACCAGGAGATAATATGGTGGCTAGGCAAAACTAGCTCTAATTCCTCCAGGGAGAGCAGTGTTGAGCAATACAACATAGGCCTAAAAATTTTGGAAACTTAGGCCTTGAAAACTTGATCTCCTCCCACCCCCACTCCCTGTGTTTTACTGTGACTATAATTCTACACTCTTTGTCACCAAACTTATATCTCATTATTCACAAATAATTCCATTTCTCCTCTGACTCTGTAGCATCTAAACAGTGCTGGCTGTATAATCTTGGCATTGCTGGATATTACGCAAGACATGACATGAAGAATTTGCTCTTACCCATTGGTTCAGTAAAAATAACGTTATTTTAACCTGAGAAAAGTCTCAATAGTCATTGAGGGGCTCCTGTGAACACCCTCCAACTGAAGACTGGAGTAATATGCAGCTTCCAAGCGTCCTCCACAGAAAGCCTTATGGAGGACAGGCATAACAGTGAACAACACTATATTTCATGCTTAAAAGATTATTAGTTCTAGAGACTTAGTGGTGAATAAGTGAGACAATGGAATTATAGGATCTGTGCATTACAAAGAGAATAATGGAGAGAGGGAAAAAATACATCAAAGTACCTAGTATTTCTTTGAATTCTTTTAATTTTTTCCCCAGTCTTCCTCCAGTACATTTTGCATGCCTTTTGTGTTCACATGAGTAATTTCCTTCATTCAAAATGTATCTTTTTTTTTATAAGAAGATCATGTGTGTGGGGCTGGGGGAGGAACAAGAAAATAGGGAAAAGGAATTTTTAATACATAACAAAAGAAAATATTATACAATGATAACCAAATACAGTTGAAATGTTTTCTTTTAAGACTCAACTAAGGCTGAATAGTATAAATTTGCTGTTGAGTTTCAGAATGTTTTGCTCTAGCCTCAAGTGATTAAAAACAAATGTTCCTACAATTATCAGTGATACTTTATTTATGTGTTTACTTCCTAGCTCTGGAAGTAATGGAAGCTCTGGTTAATTTGATTATAGAAAGAGCACCTTTTTTTTCCTTAAAGGGCAAAGATTGGGTTATAGATTTTCAGAGAAATATGGCAATAACCTCACGTATGTATAGAGACTTTCAACCTTTGGCTGTCAAATATATTTCTCTGGAAGTGCATTTCTACCTCCATGAATCCAAATGAAGACAGTAGTGCATGAAGAGACACTTTCTTATAGCGGGGAGAAAGAAGAATCTCTTACCTAATGGAAAATGTTGGAGAAATCCATTTGGAACCCTAATAGAATTTCCTGGTTTGGATTTGTGCCAAGAGACTGGCTAGAAGCAGCCATTTTCTCTTATCATAACTCTTAGATAAAGGACTACAGGGAGAACCAAGGCAGGTAGAACTGTGCATCATCCTTGACAGCTCATCACTATGCCTTTAAAACAGAGGTCCACTAAAAAAAACCAGTGTCCACTCTATTGAAATAGAGATTGTCTAAAAGAAGAGATTGTCTTTCCTTGTACTTTATCAGGTTGCAGACAACATCCACAGGTCCCCTCCATGTGGAAAGCTGATTTAGTTAGATTCACTCACTGGATGATAGTGAACACTACAGGAAGAAAATGTTGCTATGTGTCCAGTGAGTATGACTGGCTTTGTGATGTACACAAATCTGCAGAAATGCTTTCTTAAGGACTGGTCAAAGGTGGCTTTAGTCCTGATGAATATTGTATACCACTTGGTACCTTGTAAGCTGTAATAGAAAAGACTAAAAACACTGTGGCTATTCTCATTTTACATGTCTCTGTATCTCTTTGTGTCTGTGTGTGTCTCTCCCTCTATTTGTCTCTTTCTGTTACTCTATTTCTCTTTGTGTGTCTCTCATTTTCTTCTCCTTTTTATTGGTCTTTGATTTATGTGCTGGGGCTGCATTCTCTCACCACCACCCCCCCCCTTGTGAGTGTGTGATCTCTTTCTCTTTCATAGTACAAATATTCTCACTGGCCAAAATCTTTAGATTTCCTAAAAAATAGATTTTTCATTTCAAGTTCAATAATGATAAAATGACAGACACATTATAGATTATAGGTAAACAAATCAGTCTTACATACTTCATTATATTTCTCATTGCTATGACTTAATACCTACAAATGCAATTTAAAGAGGAAGTTTCTTTTTTCTTTTTCTTTTTTTTCCATCTCATGGATTTGGGTTTAGCTCATTGTAGCCAAGGAAGGCATGGTGGCCTGATCATGAATTTAAGATTCTCATATTCTTCCCTTCATCCCCACTCTTCCCTGGACCTGCTCAGGTATCTTTGGTTCTGCTAAAATATAGTTTACAACAGAATACAGAACTATTTATTAAATGTCCCCATTTGATACAGATGTAAGATGAATAACATTCATCCAAACAAGATCCTGTAGATGGGGTATTTTAACCCCCATGTGACCAAGAAGAAAATAGGAAAAGATAGTTATTGTCTTTTATGAGAAAGAAAAAAAGGATGGGAAAGGAGGTGAGGAGGATTTGAGAAGAGGTGAAGGAGGGGAATGTGATTGAAAAGCATTGTATAAAAACTATTTTAATGGAATATATGCTAAACAGTGTGGCTTTCCACTTTGCCTCATGTTGAAAACTTACCAGGATCAACTCTGAATGCAACTGAAATCCTGAATTTCCACAAAATATCTAAGAATTTGAAAGGCTGTGTTTTTACAGCTTTCCATACAAAAATCTTGTCCTATTTAGTTTCTTCAGAAGTATACAGCTCCTTAGTCACCTCAAATTATCTTCAATATATCTATGAGTGTTCTTATAATTGAATGAATTGTCTATCTTACTTCAGGATAATTTATTTTCTATATATTTTGTGAGTTCATTATTTAATAATCCATTCATGCGTTTGGATCTATGGAGAAACATCAGTACTTATAGCTAGCTACACACAGTTAAGATCTCTGCTTTATATTGAAAGTTTGACCTGAGCTCTGCAAGTTTACAAACTTTATTGTTTTATTACTTATAAGACTCAAAATGGCTAAGGATGGTTAAAAATTTAAAAATATTATTTATGCTGAATATAGGTCTATGACATGTATGAAAACATCAAAAGATAAATTGGTAGAATAATTATTTTTACATTTCAAAATTCTCTTTCCTATCCAGATGTTTTGATGTTGCCTTCACCAACAATCATCCTGGTTTAGCATACACTTTACTTGGCACAACTTAAAAAGCAAGCCTATATCATGCCAAGTGAGGTAACCCAGTCACAAAAGAACAAACATGGTATGCACTCACTGATAAGCAGATACTAGCCCAAAAGCACGATATCCTCAAGAAATAATTCACAGACCTTTTGAAGCTCCAAAAAAAAAAAAAAAAATGAAGACCAAAATGTGAATGCTTCGGTCCTTATTAGAAGGGAGAACAAAATACTCATGGGAGGAAATACAGGAAGAAAGAGTGGAGCAGGGAATGAAGAAAGGATCATGAAGAGACTGCCTCACCTGGGGATCCATCCCATATGCAGCCACTAAACCGAGTCACTATTGCTGATGCCAAGAATGTTTACTGACAGGAGCCTGATATGAATGTCTCCTCAGAAGGTTGGCCATAGCCATACTGATAAAAATGAGGATGCTTGCAGCTAACCATTGGACTGAGAATTGGGACCCCAATGGATGAGCTAGAGAAAGGACTGAAGGGGCTAAAAGGGTTTGCAATCTTATGGGAAGAACAACATCAACCAACCAAAATCCCCCAGAATTCCCAGGGACTAAAACACCAACCATAGAGTACACATGGAGAGA
Organism: Micromys minutus; assembly: GCF_963924665.1. NCBI lineage: Eukaryota > Metazoa > Chordata > Mammalia > Rodentia > Muridae > Micromys > Micromys minutus. Next base: position 52,484,257 of record NC_137976.1, read on the forward strand.
CCCATAGCTCCAGTTGCATTTGTAGCAGGGGATGGCATTGTCTAGCATCAATGGAAGGAGAGGTCTTTGGTCCAAGGAAGGCTTGTTTTTCCAGTGTAGGGGGATGCCAAGGTGATGTGGTGGAAGTGAGTGGTTGGGAGAGGGAGCACCTTTATAAAAACAAGGAGAGGGAGAGGGAGGATGGAATAGGGAAAGGGGATAACATTTGAAATGTAAATACATAGAATATCTAATACAAATTATTTTTTAAAAGCAAGCCAACGTTTTTCCATAAGAGCCAGGCTACCTGGAAGAAAGGATAATGGGATGAGATGATTATCTGAAAACCAGGCGTTTAAATGGATCGGGGGCATCCTTCTTCCCACCACCATGGACAGTCAAGAAGACAGTTTCAGCACAGTTTACCCTATTGTTAAATGGATTTAGTTCCACATCGTGTTCCTCAAAGGCCTGAAAAGTTAGATCACATGTACTATATAGGGCAACTAAAGACACAATTAATAGTAAGGAGAAGAAAATAAAAGATTTCTTTGTGAACACAGTCGTGGCAGGAAGAAAGTTCAAAAAATCTCTTTTGTCCACTTTTGAGATTTGGGATCCTGACATCATATTTAGGTTTAAATTCATGGCTAAAATTATGGATACCTAAAAACATTTTTTTCATGGATACCTGTGGTGGTTTGAATGATAGATGTGCCTTGCTCCCCCGGGACATTTGAACACTTGGTCTCTTGCTTGGAGAGCAAAAGTCCTTGTCCTAATTTGTTTCTTCTATTTTGTGCTTGTGTTTGAAGATGTGAGCTTCCAGGTTCCATGTTAGGAGCCTTGTGTGCCCCCTGCTGCCTCCACTCCACCATTATATCCTCTAACACACTAGGACATTAAGCCAAGTTTATTCTTTTTTTTTTTTTCTTTGTTTGATGAGTTGCCTTGGTTATAGTGTCTAATTATAGCAACAGAGAAGTAACTAATACAGAATCCCACCACTTTCTGGCTTCAGTACCTCCTGTGAACAGGTCTGACAAGCTGCTTCACCAATGTGAAATATCTTTTGAGAAAATAAGCTTCTTGTCCAAGTGAAATCAAGTTACAACCTTTTCCATCTCCTGGAATTAGATTCCTGGTGAAATGCAAATTCTTTGTAATAACCTGATAATGACTTCTCTTTAGAATGTTGTCATTCCTGTCAGGCAAATTAGCACGTATATCTGCACAGATTGCTTTTCCTGTCTTTGGGAAATGTGAAGTGGGACAAACCCAAGGCCTCTACTAACTGGTGACATGTACAATATTTCAAGAAGAGAAGATAAAGTGTTTGCTAGTGTAATGGGAAAGCTTGAAAATTGGAGGAACTAGGCTGGCTGAAATAATCTAAACTCAATAAAATTCTCACACCCCTTTCTTTCCCTCCCTTTTACTCTCCTTCTCCCTTCCTTTCCCTCCCCCATCTCTCTCTCTCTCTTGGGCATCTAGCTGTAGTGGAGGGGAAGCATGGTGAACAGCAAACACTGGTTGGCTGCCAAACACTTGTGGCTTCATCTCCTTATCTGTACACTGTGGCAGTAAATCACAATGGGAGTAGCCTGTTTTCAAACTTGAATGCATTCCCAGCCTCAGCCACCCCAGTTAGTCACTACAATAACACAGATTAGAAAGCAATGTTCATACAAAGAACAATTCATGGCACGATATATTACTCCCCCATTCCTGACCTTTCTTGATTTTGCTACTTCTCACAGAATAACAAAGAATGGTGTCTGTTTTGGAATGCTTTCCATTCTGGATGCCAGGAGAAAAGATGAAGGCAAATGAGTATAGGTCATGGAACAAGAAGACAAAGCTTTTTTGCAATCTTGAATCTCTAGAGCTCTTCACCTAGTGCAGAAAGCATTGTGTTTGCATGCTGTGCAGGTACAGTAGGAATTGACCAGATATGAACTATCCAGAAGAGAAATACTAAAGTTGGTGGGACTCTAAAATTAGGGTGAGTAGCACATTCACCACAGAAAGAAACACATCGATAAGTATACATGATGCAATTTACAGAGATAAATATGCAACAATAAAATGTGTGATTTAATGGTTTTTTTCCTTATAACCATATAATCTTGAGAAAGTCAGTTAACTTCTCTAATGGTCAACATTCCCCGGCCTCTAAAATGAAGACTTTTACACCACTGTTTTGTTTTTGGCTTTGGTTTTTGTTGTTGTTGTTCTGCTTCTGGAGATGGAAATTGTGAGAGATAACTAAGGATGTGCATACTAATAATAATTTTAAAACTTTAAGAAATACAAACATTAAATGTGTGAGTTTGTGTGTGTGTGTGTTTGTGATATATTTTAGTACAATACCTTCCTATTTCATACTACTTAAAATGTCAGAGTTAAAGGTACACTTAGAGATCACCCAGTTAGCCAAACAGTCTCAGCTTCATTTACTTCCTCTATCATGGATGAACAATGACACTAGACTTTTCTGTCCCTGCCATTGATGGGTAATTTCCATCTTAAAGAAACTGTGTGCCCTTAGTAGATATTTTTGAGAAAAGCAAAGTAGGTTTGTGTCTTTATATTTATTTATTTCATTCATTATTTCTTTATTAAAAAATACTCCCAATACTAAACCTGAATTTACTTTGTAACAGAAAATACTTTACTAAGTACTTTATAATTAAGGTCTAATTTTAGTCCTTAGAACAATGCTAATATAATTATCTCCACATTTCCACCTAGTAATATGATCAAATTTTGTGATTCACCATCACTCACAAAAGATCGCACATTACTGAATATTGTACAATGATTGAGTGGCATGTTTAGTCTGTGACAAGTTCATAAAATGTAAGAATTCTCTGTCTTTCTCATGAAATATTAGAAGAAGGCTGATTTCTTTCCTCTTGACTTCCTTTAAGCAGACTGATTTTGAGAAAATGTACTGAAGTTTTTCATCCTCCTGCAGTAGACTGAGAAAAATGTACATTGTAAGAGCCACAGATAGATGCCTGAGAAAATGAATGAGCTAATATTTGTAAAGAACATTTTGACTATTTAATAAAGCCATATCCTAACTGGGAAATAAAGAATTCCAAACCTCTGTGGGAAGGTACAGCTCAATAATAAGAATAAAGCCTGGTTTTTAGTTTGGTTTTAATAATAGCATTGAATTAGGTTATCAAAGAACACAGCACCCATGGGGACAAAATCAAACCAATTGGTTAATATAGATCATTGGGAAACTGAAATAATGGAACCACAGGATGCTCTATGATTGTATTGTTCACAAGCTCTCCTGATGCCTAAACCACAGAAGGTTTTGTATTTTTTTTCAAATAATTTGTATACCTTGAGTTGTGTACTAACTAGAGAGTTGAGAGAACACACAAGATCATGTATGTGAGGCCTGACCTTTAACTAGCAGTCTAGACCAAAAGCCTCTCTCTTCACTATTTCCTGCAGGTCTAGGATGACACAAGGTCAGCCGATGGCATAAATGTTTCAGTAAGCTAAAATGTGTACATAACTGGGAAACAGCCTCTATTCAAGAACAATGCTTACAATTCACATCGAAGTGAGATGAATCCAGCTAGTAGTTTTTAACATCTACCTGGTAGAAAAGAGTCAGTGGGCTATTCATTTTTTCTCTTCTTGCTATATCCTTAAAAATCAAAATGGTTGTCTGACTAGCAGCAACATATGTTAAAAGGGATTGGTCCCATCTGAGGTTCACTATGGTTCTGGCTGTTTTGCTAAACAGAATATAGACAGTTCATTTCCAAGGCTACATAGCCCTGTTTTGGCAAAATGTAAAATTATGTAATTGAATGACTGAGTGTTAACTAATCAAGCAAGTTGCCACTAAGATAACTCAGACTTCACATCCAGCTCTGACTCTTACTTTCTTTTCCATTTTCAGGAGAGAGAAAAGGGGGAATTATTAAATACGGCCACTATAAATGAGAAAACAACTTACCTCTCTCACAACTCTCTTGTTATTATCTTTCATAATCTCAAGCATCCACATCAGACACTCTAATGCTATTTGCCACCCAGTCCTCTCTCATCACCCTCTAAATATCATTGCACTCCTCTTCCTAACACACGTTTCTCTCACCCTCATCTGTTTTCTGGTTTTTTGTTTTGTTTTCTGACCCACTCAATTAATCCAGGTTTGCCACAAGCAGATGGACTTGGAACTACCCAGTGGTGCAGAAGTAACTCCTCAGTGGCACTTGCTACTATTGAAGATAGTTGCACGCCTTACCCAAGGCAGCAACTGCCACATGAGCCCCATGTCTTCTGTTATTGATTCTTGGCAGGTGCAGTCTCAGACAGACACCCATCAAATTTTTTATGTCTCTAATCTCCATATTTTTATAACAAAATAATCTGAATATTAAGAGTCAGCTGGGGAACAAAAAACTCTAGAGGGAAGAAAAATGTTATAGTTTTTAAACTCTAAGAACTAATATGTTTCATACTAGAGTGAAGAAGTTTATTAAACATATGTTGTAAACTCAACATGAGGCTACAAAAGTATTGTTGAATGTGGACTAGGAAATAAAAATGCACCGAAATTTGTTACATTTCATTTGCCAAAGAAAAGTGAGTATGAAAAGGTTAATAATTACTCATTTGCTCTGATGGGGAACGCTTGTGAATAAATATAGCAAAACCTCCCATAGTAATAACACTATGAAAACTGGGTTCAGGTAGGGATTAAATTAGATGAGAGTACAATTTTTACATGTTATTTCATTTCTGATGATCCTAATTTTTCTCACCAAGAGTGCTTATGAGGCATAATTCTCAGGATGTTGAGGCCAATGGGATGGTTATTTACAGGTTTCCTCAATACCCACATGTGGTTGTCATTCTCATTCCAATGCTAGTATTTCACAAAATCTAACCATTCAGATCAAGTATATCTGAGCAATTTTTAGTTTGATTTTTATTATTTCTTATTAAAATTTCATAATTTTCCTCCTTTCTTTCATATCACTCTTGCCATGTATCTCTTACATCTCTGTTTTACTAGATCAAATTTATAAACTCTACTTCTCTTGTTTGTATACACACAAACACATACACACAAACAGATGCACACACACACACACACACACACACACACACATATATATATATATATATATATATATATATATATATACATACATATATATGGTCTGCATAAAGTGACTTGTGTATATTACGATTTCAGGGTTTATTACTTTGTGCATATGTGACAGAATGATATGGTACAGAGAACCATAGCCAATCAAAATGAAGAGAAATTGGGACCATATGGTGATTCCCAGCCACAGCTGATACATCTAGATCATAACTCTTGCACTTAAGGCTCAGAGATCATAGCAAAAAGGGGAGCAAAGATTGTAAGAACCAGATGAATAGAAAATATGCTGTAAGATCTTTTTCTCCTAGAAATGCCAAAGAAGCTACTTATATCTTTAATGTCTCATAGTCCTACATTTCCAATAGGTAATTCTGGCAGGACAGATCACTTCAAGTGTGCCCAGGGACAAAAAAAAAAAAAAAAAAAAAAAAAAAAAAAAAAAAAAAGAACCTTGAGTCAAGATATTTTCTAGTTTTCAGATATATAGTTTTTTTTTTAATTTGTTGTACTATGTATAAATTTTTTTCATGTAAGAATAAGACATGACTCAACAAAATTTAGAATAAATCAAAACAGAATGAGTAATACCACCAAAATATTTTTGTGCTTACAATTTCAAAAACAGAATACCATTCATGATGTTTTAACCACTTTGCTCTTTGGACAAATTTTATCACCTATGGAGTCGAGAGCATTGAGATAAAGTATTCCTAGAATTTTTGCCACTAATTCCCTTATTGATAAAATTTAACTTAAATAAAAAGGATACAAACAAGGTCAGTTTCCAAGATAAGTAAGTGTTAGCCATATAAAATGTCACTTACAAATCTCACTTAATTTTATGGAGGAAGCCAATTATTTAAGGTCAAAAGGCATAGTCTATTTAAACTTTCATCTCTCCTGCCAGAGACTACAACAGGTTTTTCACATAATATCAACTTGAGCTTTTAAGAGACAGGAATTCATATGAGCATGCTCTTTTAAATCAATATTTCACCTGCAATAGTAGTGCATGCTTAATTCTCATTTCACAAAACTGAACCTTGAAAAAACACCTGTTCCCTATACGTACAGAGGCTGCTTGCTGGCAAATGTTAAAAGCTGTCTGTGAAAAAACAGGTACTTGCAGCTTCAGGTCAGAGTTATCCTATGGAGTTAAAGACATAAAGGAGGGGGCACTTGACTAATTTTACCTGCTTCAGACCCCTTGCTGACAGTCCAGAAGACAATGGATGCAGTAGAGGCTCATTCTGATCATGCCTTTTGCCATGACAGATCAGAACATTCTCAGATTGTTCTGTGGAACACTCTGATTCCTAGAAGACTCTGTTCTTAAGCATCTGTGGTAAGAGCATGCATTTCTCCATAACTCAATGTAATTCTAATTTTACAGGTCCTCTAGTAAAGCAGGTACCTTCAGGTCATTGTCTGCTCACTGGCCTCACAACAGAAGCCTGGTTCAAATCTCAAAATTATTTCCAGCATGATCTGAAAAACTTCTGAAGTTGGTAAAAACTATCCACCTACCCTACAAAGTAGAAGTTATTCATCAAATTTTCCACTTAGTTCCTCCCAAGTTACGATCTGCTTGATATACTGAAGTTGATAAATGGCACTGGTCTGGTATGAGCTGAAATTTTTTATTTTTATTGGCTACATGTTTGGATTGGATGGATACTTAGATGGGTGAAATGATAAAACAAGACACTTTTTGGACACACCTTGTATCTAGTATTTCCAGGCAAACTCCTACTATTAGAGAGCAGAGGTTCAAATAAAATTAATATCTATTATAGGAAGAAGGGCTATTTTTATCAGCTTGAAAGTCTATATTAAATAAGGCAAACAAATAGTGGAAACGCCAACTTCATAACCATAAACTTCCACTGGATAATGAATGTCTACAGCAAAAGTAAGCAATTTTACGTAAGCAATTCTTAGAAGAATGTAGTCCTTCATTTGGCCTCTAAGATAAAATATCAAAGGGTATGGTAGTCCCAAATTATATTCCTAATCTTTCTGAATATAATTTGTACTCTAAATTGAGAATAAGTTTGTGTGAAATGTTTCTTAATTTAAAATTGTATCTCTCGTGTGTTGTTTTAAAAGTTTACCTCTGAGATATAAGGTCATGTACATCTTTTCAACATGGAACACATGCCTTTCAAACACCTCCACCAAGTAGCCAAGTACATTTTTATAATATGAGACCTTCAAAATGATATAGTAAGGTATGTAAGAAGAATGTTAGGTAAATTCAGATTGAATTTTTTTTTGTTAATATAAACAATAATCCCTAACATCAGCTGTATCATATTAATCTGATTCATTGGCATTGTTAAATGATATCTTTCAATACAAATGAATTATGAGTTGTGGAGACATTATATCAAAAAACTAAAAAGAAACTGACATGTCAATTTATTAACTTATGCCACAAAGCAAACAGTAAAATATACATGTCCCCAAACTTTTATTTATACTATGGTCACAGAAACAAATGATACCCTGTACAATATAGCTTGTAGCCGCTTTTAGAAGAAAATATGTATCCCCATGGCAGTAGAGCCTCATTTTACGTTCCCCTTGAGCAATGGGTAGGTACTATGGTGTACCACCTAAAGGCCGTTATTCTTCATTAGAAATTTAAAAATCTCCACTTTTTTTCAGTGAATGTCCTTTATTCTGTTAGGTAGCCATTTCTGTTCCATTGGCTTCCTCAATCTCTTCATAGGGATGTTGGTGTCCAGCTGTTTTTAAATTTTCAGTATGTATTTCATAGACCTTGCTTCTAGGGTTTATTATTACTATTATTTCCCTAATGTGGCCACACTTAAAGAATCTTTAACCATTTTAATATCTTCACAGCTCTTTGAAGTTTTGCTAAGTATTTCATTGTTTTCCTTGCCTAGAGGTTACACTTCCTTATATTAAGCCAAATCTAAAATTATTTTATGGTTTTCCCATTCTAACCTATGACAACCTATGTGAGGCAGTGCAAGTCTGTAATCTCACCATTCAATTAGATGAACACTAATTTATGGGGGGAACATAGAATTCAGATGAAAACCTTTTCTAATAACAGATCAAACCATAACATCAACACACACAAACACACATTCACACACACACATTCACACACACACACACACACACACACACACACACACACACACTCACACACACACACACACACACACACACACACACAAACACACCATGCTGAAGTCATTCTCACAATTTTTCTCTCACCCTTTCTTACTCCAGTTCTCTAATTGCACTCAGTACCCTAACATCAAATCTGCTGGAATTAAAGCCAATAAAAAATATTTGAAATCATTTACTTTTCAATTAATTGTTTAAATTATGTGGGCAGTATTTAGAACTGCATCTGTCATGGTGAATGTCTGAAGAAACATTACTGCATGCACTTGTAGATGTGTAAAGTTTGGTTAGAAGCATCAGAGATGCTGCTTTGTGCCCAGTGATGGAAAGATCTAGGAAAGCCGAGATAGACATGCTTTTACTGATTGATGACTTAACCTGTCCTTAAGTGCGGAATCTTTAGACTAGATTTAATACATGGAATCTTAAGTTTTTTTTCAGTCTTGGTACAGTTTTTTTTCTAAAACATCATGTCAGATGTTTCATTCAAGGAATTTTAATCCAGGGAGATGCTATAATGCTCTTGGAGGAACCAGACAAGTTTCAATGTAACGAAGTAAACATAGGGTTGTAAAATATCAAAAAGATGCTACAATCCTTACAATCCAATGGATGAGATATAAGCATAGCCTGGAAGAGGGACTGAAATTAGAGCAGAGGTTGTGATTTAATGCCATGATCACAGGCGAAAAGGGCAGAAGTGAGGAGAAACACTGACTCATTTGTTATCACAGCCAGTCTATCTTCAGTGAGTTCTGTTGGTTTGAACTTACAGGCTATAGAATATGAAGACCTTGCTTGTGCAAAAGTCACCTGAGATATATAAAAAATATAGAAAGTCGAGGTGGGGTAATGCATTGAAGACTAAAGAGCAAATCAATTCTATTACCCTATACAATGAATGCTATTAAATGCACTCATACCTAGAATACACATTATTTGAGATACCTTCTGAGGGTTGCATGACTTTGCAATGTCCAGAACTTTTATGGGTAGAATTATTATACATTGACATTTCAGAATATTATATATGTACATGCATCATTCTTTATACTTCAGAAGACTTTAAATGTTTATTTTATTGAGCAGATGTATGTCAACTCTGAAGATCCTGGTCAATCTATTTCTGCACATTCTTTGACTAAGAACTTTGAAGAAATAAGTTCTGTGTTTATTTTTTATTCTGGGACCATCCCATCCATACCAATATGGAGAATCCATAAATGAACAATAAAAATTTTATTTGTTTCCACAAAATATTTTATTATTGGATTTTTCACATTGACTACTAAAAACCAACTTCAAGAATTCAATCTACAAATGTTTCAATAACATTCCTTTGCACTCTAAAATAATCAGGATGATTAAACTTCATTAAAGGGAAACTATACTGTGTCCTTTCCTCTAGTTCAGTATTTGATTTCTAGGCCATAAACTAGGAATAGAAGTGGATCTATCCCCTTGTATATGCTAAATGTTTTCTGATGCAATCCAAAGATTAATCATTATGCCACAGTGTAAAATATCAGTTCTAATAAAATTATTTATTTTATATATGACCTTATATTGAAATGCACTGGACTATAAAAAATATGGAAAACCTTTCAGTTAAAGTTTTGTTTCTTCTTGTTTATTCTACGGAACAACCACATACCACTATGCTTCCTCATTGAGTCATGGGCTATTCAGCTTTCCTTATCATTTAAATATCTACTACAGCTCATCTGAGAATACTGTTAGGATTTGGGTCATTGAGCTGCAATACTTGACAATAAAATAGCATTTGAAACAAATGAAAAGAGCAATAGCTATTATCACCAAATAGACACTTAGGTTATTATTGAAGAATGAAATGCTAAAGGAACCGAAAGAGACTGTTTGTTAGCTACAGTTTATATTAGAAGAAACAGAAGTGGATAGAAGATGATACGTTTGATTTCTTTACTAAAGTTGTTTACAGGAAAAACAAACTTACAGCATATTGCTAAAAATAAAATACTGAATAGGGAAATGTATTTTGCATTAGGTTGAGAAATCTCAAAATCTCCTGGGGTTCTCAATTGATAAGGTGATTGCCACACAAGAATAAGAACTGGAGATCAAAAGCCAGTACCATGTAAAGGTGTGGCTCTATAGCATAAGTTTGTAATCTCAGGTACCATTTTGACCTGGAGTCTTTAGTCATGACTGTTTGGAAATAGTGTGTCAATATGCTCATAGGCTAAAAGTGCTTTGAGGAAGATACTGTCCAGTCTACTTTTCAGTAAATCCTATCAATACCAGTAAATAGTGGCTAACCCCCTTGTTTAACAGTGGGGTACAGTGCATTGAATCAGGGAGAAATCTGTTGTAAGATTTTGCTATTGCATTCTTACTGTTTAAAATCCTGACCATTGAAGCCATTTCCATGGTAAAAAACATTTGATATTGAATTGTAATTTTGAGGTTTCCTATGCCTCAAGGTACTATACCTTTGCTTTCTGAGACTGTGGTGCCTTGTATGAAGGATATGACTCTTTTAAGAACTGCCCATGGTCTATAGTGTAGCTGAGGAAATCTAGCAATCTAGCAGGCAATCATTGAAGATGTCCCACCACCACAAGTACATGCAACAATAACTGTTTCATATTTGATCATGATGTAGCATGCTTCATGTAGAGTGTGTGATTCAGGGGTGTAGTTAATTTCACAAGTCCTGGCAAATCGTTCATGTCTAATGCTACCATATCATTCATTTGAGGCTAAAGAGATAATATAGATGTTAAGAAATTTTAGTACTCTTGCAAAGATATGGGTTCAGTTCCTAGAACAAATAGGATGGCTCACAACCACCTGCTGGTCTTGTTCCAGAGGATGTGATGCCCTCTTCTTGCCCCCACAGACTCCAAGCATACCTTTGATTTGCATGTATACATACATGTAGGCAAGGTAATCATACATTTAAAATAAAAATAAATAATTTTTAATAATGTGTGTGTGTGTGCATATAGAAGCAAGAAGAGGGCACTAGAGTCTTTGGAGCTAGAGTTTCATGCATTTGCAGGGCACCCGACTTCTCATGTGGGTACTAGGGCTGAGTTCCACCCTTCACAATTAGGCAGCAAGCACTCTTAATTACTGGACCATCTTGCTAGGACCCAGTTTTCTACTCTTCACCAACTGCAAGATATTATGTATTTTTAGGCCCTATGTTTCTTTCTGGAAAGTGCATAGTAAAATTTGGGGGAGGGAGAGAAATTGGTCAGTTGTGACTTGTAGAACAATAAATCAAGACTGGGAAAACAGTCTCCAGGCAAGGAGGCAATAATATTTACTTGAAGAAAATTTTATATTAAAAACTTTATTAGAGAGTCAGTGAAATATTTTAGCAAGCTAAGGCACTTACTGCAAAGCCTAATAACCTGAGTTTCATATCCAACACAAAATGCTTTAGTGAAGAACCCACTGAGGTACATTGTTCTCATAAGATACCCTTTAACCTCCAATCATACATTTACACTTGTCCACAATCTCTTTAGGGACTGGGTTATTTATATTTTTGTGTTTTTTTTTTTTTTTTTTTTTGCTTTTGGTACACTATTTTGGAATCTACCATAGTGCATGTATAGTAATGAAGACAAAAAATAAAATATAATGTAATATGTTTAATATATATGTTCTTAGAATTTTGAGAAATCTACCACATGCTTTTTTTTTCAAGTGTAGCATCACATAATTCCTAAGAGCTTAACAGTTCACATTTACCAGTGAGTTTCCTACACTTAACAAAGAAGCTATTTGCAATGGATATCTTCTGGAAAAGAGAAAAATCATTTTTCTCCAAGGGAATGCCACCAGGCATAACAACCATATTACAGAGCAGGTTTCATGTCCATGAGTTGTTGATCAACACAAATCAAGCTCTATTCTAAATGTTGGGGAAAGGGAAACTTCTGCTTGGTTTCATTGTGGTATTTATGTATGTAAGTATGTATAAATGTATGTATGTATGTATGTGTGTGTGTATATATGTGTTTATTGAGTAAAGGACATGAAGTTGATGGCTAAGATTAGGAGGGATTGAGAAAGAGTTACAAAAGGACAAAAAAGATGAAGAAAACATATTTTTTTAAAACATTAAAATAAAAATAGATTAAACCTGAAAACTATTACTTAATATAATAGCATTATAAACTGTTAACTATCTCAGGAATACTTTTATAAGTATTTGGGCTTTTCTTTTTTTTAATTGAACAACTTTATTTTAAAAAACAAAGATAAATGTACAGATTTTAAGCACTTTTGCATAAAAGTATATGGATACATTTTTGGGCTTTTCTAATATGCCTTTTTGCTTTCAAGTTTTGCTAATGAAGTTGTCTGTCCAATATGCATTTCAACTACCTGTGAAAAATTAGTTTCTATTCTTCAATACCTTTACTTGTAATATTTTTAATAGTTTTCCACATTTCTCTGTTAAGGGTCCTGATCCATTTTACTTATACTTTGATTATCGGTATGTATGTATATTCCATTATGTTCTGAGGACATGCAGCCTTGCTTATCTATACCATGATAATAAGGGTATTAGAAGCAAGGCCTTTAATTTCTTCTTCTATTTATCATTTTTTACTTAGCTCCTAATAGCAAAGACATGGTAATTACATAAGTGCTCTATTAGTTATTCATGATTAGAAAGATGAAATAAAACAAAAATGACCCTTCAATATACAATGTTATTATAGTAAATTGTGAAGGCAAATGAAAACCATATGTGATTGCTTAAAAAACTCAAAATAATAACCACCATTGATCACTTATTAGTCTGTCTTCAATGTATGCATATATACCTATACTTGTACATGATATACATAGACAGAAAATACCCCATTTGTATTTTGAAACATCTTATATTTATTTTATCTAACATTCATGGCTTGAAATTACACTTAAGATAACATTATTATAGAATTTTGCACTTGCTTATGAAATTAGATGCAAAAATATGGTAATATATCATTAAGACTGAGTTATTTACAAGTGAGACAACTGTATTAGAGCTCCCAATTCATTAATGATACTCCTTCTCAAATATCAATGAAAATATATACTTGAATTTGCTTTTTTGTGGTGTTAAATGTCTAATTATAATATAAACTAAGATAGAATTGTGAAATAAAGGGAAATCAAATCCTAAAGAATGTTCACCATCTTAAATAATTAAATTAATAATAAATTAAATAATTAAAAAACTTTTAAAGAAACAAAGAAAATTAAGTAGCTGATGAAAAGTCTGTTACCATGTAAAATATCCTTAAGTTTCAATAATGTAATGAGCTAATAACTGAGGAAAGACATCCTGCAATAAATAATTTGGGACTTGCCTGGACCCTTTAGCTATGAAGTTGCTATAGCAATGTTACTAAAGAAAATTAATATTTGTAATTAAGATCAAAGCTTTAATACCATAAATCCTACTATAGCTATTCATTTACAAATTCTTTGGGATCTACGGGCATTTTCAATACTCAGAGATTTCCATTTCTGTTTCTTTTATATAATGGGATCCATTATTTTGGCATCATAGAAAATGTCCAGTTAACATCATTTAAAATTTTAATTAGATCACATCCATTCTATATAAACACACATCACACACACACATACACACACACACACACACACACACACAATCACAATTAAAACTCCTCCAAAACTTTAGTGAATGTTTTTGTTGTTTAGTGTATGGTATTATGCAACAGTAATGTGGAAAACATTACTGGAAAAACAAACACAATTTTACATTTCAATTGTAAATCTTCATTATTAAGTTGTTTGTAATTTTATGGTATTTTCATGTTTCCCACAGTTTTGTTCCTTATAGTTAAGTAAATGTATCTGTTTCCACTCTATTTTCAAATTATATATTTCTTTAAATAGGAAACTATATGAAAGAAAATGTTAAATGAAGAAAGTTTTAGAGCCTGACACTTATGTTTGCCCAGACTATGATCATCTACAGAATTTATGGACAATCAGTATGTCACTATTCTGGTAAAGTAAAATTTCAATGTCGAAAAGAAAATCCTCTGCCAGAAATACCATATCATTTATTTCAGATAAACCGCAGTGCTTTACATGGGTAGGTGATAGCAAACATTTCATAATTCTCCTTTCAGTTAACATGTACCAACTTCCAACTTCAATGTGATGGTCTTTGTTTTTTCATTTTTTGTTGCTGTGTTAGGGTGTGACCATAAAGAAGCCTGTTCTTTTCTAATAATAAGAGACACAGAAAGAACGGGTCCAGATGTGAAGGGAAAAGGAATGAACTAGGAGGAGTAGAGGGAGGGAAAACCGTAAGCATGACATATTGTATGAGAAGAGAAGCTATTATCAATAAAAGAGGGAATCAAAAGAAGTACGCAACCGTGACAATAAGCCAAACATTTATACAAATATTTCCTGGTACAGCAATCTTCTAGAAACATGCCAGGGTTTCACCAAGCCTACGAACTCATAGCTCATGGAGCACTTTGACCCATTAAGTCTGTAGTAGATAAAACATCAGAAATATAGCCATTCAAACACTGAAAGTAAAGGAACCACAATGCGTACTTGCCTCATATTCATGACATTTTCAGGATATCAGGTTATTTAAATTAGGTTCAGCAACTTACCTAAGGAGAAAAAAAAAATACAGGTCACTATAAGAAAATCATAAACATATCTTCAGTGAACTTCTAGATCTGTTGACAGGCATGAACATATCTGCATGCACTCACACACACACACACACACACACACACACACACACACACACACGCAGACACACTTATTGTTCTCTTATCCTTGGTTTGGTCATGTCTTAACTCATTCATTTCACCCTAATACGTTTTCAGGCATCTTTTCTCAGGTTGTTCTATCTCTGATTGATAGTCAGTTGTTTCAAAAACAATGAGTAATTTTACTAACAAATTTTTTAGACCCTCTGCACATATGTAACATTTGTGTAGCTGTGTCTTCATATACAACTTCTAAAGTGGAGCAAGTTTTGTCTCTGACTCTGTTTCCTGTCTTTGGATCCCTTTCCCCTAACTGGGCTGCCCAGTCTAGCCTCAATAGAAGAAGATGCCCTGAGCCCTAGGGCACCTTGATATGCTAAAGCTTGTGATATCCATGAAAAGCATTCCTTTTCTGAAAAGAAGCAGAAGAGAGGTAGATGGAGGAGAGGAAGGGAAAGGGAATGACTGGGAGGCCAGTTGGGGGGAGGAAAAAAGATTAAATTTCAAACTTTGCCTCATTGCAGTGCTGCAGTGGACAGCAGTGGAAAGCGTGAACCACTTTCTAATTTCAAAATTTTAAGTTATAGCAAGAAAGCTATTGGGGGGTGGCTAAAAGGATGTTTCCAAATAATAAGTCTAATGACTTTTAAAAGTCATTTCCTTTATTTTTATATTCTGTAAAATATTGGTTGTGTTATTTCTATGCATGGGTGATAAGACCACCATGTTTTGAACCTATAACAGGGTGATCCAATATTACAAATTTGATTTTTATCATTGAAACTTCATCTGTGAAGAGGTACCAGACTGGAATTGTAGTCAATGATCCATAGTGAAAATGTGTCAAGTTGACTGGGTGACATTGTCTCAATTATTCAATGTCATTTTAAAGTTTCTATGTAAAAAGGCCAAGTAAGATTCAGCACACTTATTATATTAATCACCAATATAGGGCAGCCATATACCCCCATGAATCCATAAGCTACTGATGCAAGATTAGAAAATAAACTATTCTGTGTCGAACGGAGAGAGTTGCAGGCTCTCCCTGAGTGGTGCTCTTGTCTTTGAAGAACACCCACTGCAAACCAATGGTCTTTTCTTTGGACACCAGCTTGGAAAGTAGTTGAGGTGCACAGCCTTAATGCTTTACCTGCTGGAAGCTGAAGTGTTCATTTTATGCATTGACTAATTTATGAGTTTAGTGAGAAATTCTTTGTAAAATAAATTCTAGAAGGAGAGAAAACCTGAAAATGAATTCCCTCTGCACAACATGTGTGTATAGTCCCATTAGCAGTCGCACAGTGGGCAATCGATTAGAGAGGAAAAAATGGCTTTTTTTATGGTAATGGATTTTGAGCCTCCTGGTGATAATTTATTTACTAGAAATTTTGCAGAGCTGGCTAACACACTGATGAAAACCCTCTGAACATGTTCATTTAAAAAGAAGGAAAAGTGGCTTAGAGTATTTTTGAGAAATATTGTTATTAAATCATTGGAAACATATTGATAAAATATGCCTGAAGGCTACAGTCCTGTAATTTATAATACAAATGGTACTGCCATTGACAAATAGCAACTTAATCCTGCAATTAACTCTAACAATTTGAATTTCTCTTCTGCAATTTTATATTTTTATTTTTAGTAAAGACTTGATAGACATTCACCATGCTATACTAGGCTGTGGTCACTGGTGCCTTTCTTTAAGCCATTTCCATCTACCAAGTGCTTCTTTGGACAAAGGTAAC
Organism: Micromys minutus; assembly: GCF_963924665.1. Classification (NCBI taxonomy): domain Eukaryota; kingdom Metazoa; phylum Chordata; class Mammalia; order Rodentia; family Muridae; genus Micromys; species Micromys minutus. The sequence goes on from NC_137976.1 coordinate 52,501,062, forward strand.
CCTTCCAACTGTAGAACAAAGAACAAAAACAAAGTACCAGTATTTTTATTTTTGAGTTCCACATTATACAGAATATCGAGTTGAAATGATTTCTCCATCTTCAAATTTTCTTGATACAGAAAGAGAAAAGAATGGATTTTTTAGTTATTTCAAAGACTGAACTTTAGAAACAGAGAGACTTGAATTTTTCTCTTGATTTATGCCTCTACTGGCTCTATGATATGAAAATAATACAGGTTTTCCCTTGAATCTTATTTCCTTTACTTGGTACAAGTCCATGTATATGCATGTGTATGTGTGTGTGTGTGTGTGTGTGTGTGTGTGTGTGTGTGTGTGTGTGTGTATGTGTGTGTGTGTGTGTGTGTGTGTGTGTGTGTGTGTATGCAGGTGGGAGCTGGAATAGACCTATATGCCTTCACTATAGTAGAAGTCTGTGTGTGACAGATTTTCTTCTGGGGAGATATAACACATACATATCTATTTAACTCAGAAAGAAAATTCATAATAGAGCAAAGTTGGACCACTTTAACTTGGTGAATCAATGAGTCTTTTGGTATTGCTAACCAAGTATAGATGAAGTGTTACTTAAAAAGAATAAGTAACTTGAAAGTACCTGTATCGCCAGAAAAACCACCCCATCAAATGTGAGGACTCCAACAACCAGGGAGTACTCTTTATAGCTTGCAAGCAGTTCTAGTCTGATGATCTCTAAAGATAATGCACTACTTAGTAAATCATTGACAATCTTTCTTCATCCTGGAGACTGACCATTTCCACAGCTCTTCAATGAACAGCCAGCCTTACTGGCTCAGTGAAAGGGTATTCAACATTACTTACAAAAACTATCGACGACTTCTCTTTCTATGCTTCCCAAGTGCTTGGATCCCTGGAGGGGCTCTTTAGCATGAATTCAAGTTGTACTGTATTTTCTTGCACACTGAGAACTGCAAAAACAATTCTTCTTCCTTTTTTTTTTTTACACAAGCCATTTCCTATCAAGTAGTCATATCAGGCTAATACACACACACACACACACACACACACACACACACACACATCTGTCAGCACATAACCACTTTGACAACCTGCTGACTTTTTCAATCTGCACATACTACATTTGCACATAATGACATTTGTTTCAGATCTTTAAACACTTAATCTTTTTATAACATCTATAATTATAAGCCAAACTCTATCCATTAATCAGGCATGGTATACCATTATGCATAGAGTAACTTGTCCTCAATGTGATTACTTTTACAGAGAACCCACTAGATTTATTTTCTTGATAGAGGACACAACCTTTTCACGTGCAAACATACATTGTAGGGGCCATGCAATTGCAGACAGAACCGAAAGACCCAGCTTCCTTAGCACACAGGCAAAGTAGGCTACTTCAGAATTTCCCAGACAAATCCTCAGACTTTCCAATTTTGCCTCTTTTGATACCCATAGCTAGAATCTTGCCATCAATCACACCTTTTCAATTCTTCCTTGTCCATGTTTAGTAGTAAGTGTTGTGTAACAGATATTTTCTGAGCAGATACAATATGCATCTCTACCTTAGATAGCCCTCTATAGACTAAAGTAATCATTGCACTGACCTGTACTGAATATCTTTCTTTCCATACTGTGACAAGTCAGACTTTTATTCCCCACAACTATTTATTCATTTTATGCCACTGGTAAGAACCCCTAAGAATCATCCAAATATTGATCTCCCAGAGGAATATGTAACCTTTTATGACCTTTGCTTTTCCTCCTGGATCTTGTGAGACTTCTGCAGAAAACAATGGTTCAGTTTGGAGCGAAAGTTGCTATTCTAAGGAACACAACTTACAATAAGGCCAGAGGTCAGCATTATTCACTTGGGTCTTTGCTGAAACTTTAACTTTATGTTTTGGCTAGCTAATAACCTATGAACTACAAGTCTCTTCTCATGGAGATCTTGCTGGTACTGAGATCATAGGGCCTGTGTGTAATAGACTCAAAGTGCTTTTCATTGACTTGAGCCATCTCCCTTTATCCCCTTCCTCAATTATTAATAAGGAAACCCCCCAAGAGGTTGTGGAATAGAAGATAGAAAGCATGGGTTTTAAATTTCTACCTCACACCCATTCCACATATTTTTACTCCCCTCTTGAGCAATGAGGTACTCTAGGCATTGGAGTATTTCCCAATTTTCTATGGATAGAAACTTCTCTTTCCATCACACTTAGAATATGTTCAATTAGCAAGACACACCAACTTTCGTTTCTTTATATTTGTATGTAATATCTATTTTCTGATTTAAGAGTAACATAAATATTGGAAAGTAGGAAAGTAACTGTTAAAGTGACTGTAGACGGTTTAGAGAAATTTTGGGTATATTAGAGATATTTTTGAGAGGATTTGGATTTTTTTTAACGACTTTATTTTGCAAAACAAAGATAAATGTACAGATTTTAAACATTTTTTGCTTAAAATTATACATTTTTGTCAGTACTGTTTTTTCAGACATTAAAATAAATTTTACATAAAACCATGTGAATATATTTTTTAGTCAGTACTTGATTTTTTTCAAGGGCTTGACTGTATGCATTGAAAACCTAATAGTTACAATAAGCGTAAAGTACATGCAAAACAAAACGAAACATGGAAATAGTCAAAGTCTTCTTGTTTTGTGAATATATGTATATTTTTTGTTTTCTTTATTTCTTGGACTTCCCCAGAAACAACTCACAGACTGTATGAAGTCCAGGATTTGGATTTTTAAAGATCATTTGGACCTTGAAAGAGACTTCAGGTGTTTTAAAGAGACTAGACTTTTAAAGTGATGAATTTTTAAAGACTGTCAGACTTTTCCAAGTTGAAATGTTTTATATTATACCACTCATATTCACATCTTGGTGACAAATGTGACAGGAAAGTTTGTGATTGAACAGGGCATGTTTGTGTGTTAAGGTGACAACCAGTCAATTGTGTGGCTAAGTGTTTTTATCAACTTGACACATAAGAGAGTCATTGGAAAGTGGGAACCTTAACTGAGACAACATCCTCACCAAATTGGTCTCTGGGCAATCCTGGAAAGAATTTTTTGCCTTAATCATTGATATGTGAAGACGCATATCACTGTGGACAGGGCCATCAATATGTTGATCAACTTAGTTACTCTAAGAAAGCAGAGTGTTTGCAAAATTAAGAACAATCTAGTAAGCAACACTCCTTCATGGCACTAGCTTCAGTTTCTGCCTTTCAGGGTATCCAGTTCCTGCTCTGACTTCTTTAAATGATGAGCTGTGACTTGAAACACGAAGGTGAAGTTAATCCATTACCTCCACACATTGCAATGGGTGGTGGTGTTTTATCACACAGTAGGAACTTGAAATAATATGTCTAGTTTCCACAGACATTCTGAGCAAGTCACAAAAAAACTATAGATGGGAAGCTATGATTCCATGTTAGAGACCACATGGTACTCTCTCTCCAGGCCTAACTTACCCCTGTAAGTATAGATATTTTTGCCTGTTCCATGTGTTTCACATTTACTTTCACAATTTTCTTTTTCTTTAGAGCTTAATAAATTTCATTTTGTACTATACCTTCATTATTCCCTATCATGTGATGAACATCTAGGATGATTCTATTTCCTTGCTAATGTAAATAGAATGGTAAGGAACAAGTTTGTACAACCAGCTCTGCAGTAAGACAGGTTCTTCAAACATATGCCTAGGAGAGGTAGAGCTGTCTCCTATTTGGGTTTTTCTTTTATGGTTGGTTGTTTAGTTGATGCCATTTTTTTTCCATTCCATGGGGATAAATCCCATGCAATAAACACATGTCTTAGAAAGTCATAGGACATAGTTTGTAACTTACTCATGCTATTTTGCTCAACAGACTACCCTGTAAATATTTATATCTGTTGAAAAATAAAAGTGTTATTATCTGTAGTATAAATCAGATTGTATTTCAGAACTTGCAGAGACTATTGAAATGCTATAAATTTTCTCAGATAACTGGATAAGTGAAAAGATATATCAAGCTAGAGTGGCAATTTATACTTTAAAGGTGTTATTTGTACACTATTAGTATTTGAATTTAATGAAATGTCATGAAAAACTGCAATATAGTGATGTTCACAACACACAAACACACACACACACACACACACACATACACACACTCACACACACACACACATCCATATACACAAGGAACAAGAGACACATAGAAACAGAGAGAGTGAGAGTTCTCTCCACAGACCCTGCTTCTTGTATTTCCCTGCCTTTCTCCCATTTTGTTGGTGATTTATTCTTGATGCTTATCAGAATTACCATTTGGCCAAAGCCAGGACCTCTCACATTCTAAAATGTGCTTTCCTGTTGAACTATAGTCCCCAGTGTGTAAGGCCAGTTTTACCCCAGTAAACGAAAGAAAGGGTACAATATTGCACCCCAGCCCTGTAAAGACTGAAAAAAGGGAGGTATTTCTCTTAGACACCGAAGAAGGTCCCTAGGTATGAGGACATTTATATATGGGGGAGGAACCACAAATATCAATGTGTAAACAACTTATTTTTAGTTGGAGTTATTTGAGAAAATTGATCCACAATTGTAGAGTAAAAAAAAAGCCTGGATTACCTCCTTATATTATGCTGAAAATGGACTAAAAATGAGTTGTTCCTAAATATAGATGTTAAAAGTATGAAACTAACAAAAGAAAATGGAGGATACTTTTAGATGCTATGGATGGCCAAAGCCTTTCTAAGTAAGATATACAATGCAAAAGAATAAGATCAAAGATGGTTTTGAGCAAAACGTAAAGAAAAAAATGACTATACTAAAAATAGAGTACCGTGGACAAAATTAACAGGTGCTGTTGGGAGGATGCAATTATCCTATACAAGACTGATAGAATTTTAACACTTCAGTTATGCAAGTATCTGTCTAAAATCAATAAGAAGGAGAGGTCACTCAAGAGAAAATGGAATTGTATAAAAGTACATGGTCACAAAATGAACTCTGGATTATTAAAAAACACATAAAGAAGCTATTAGAACACCAGGATATATGGAACTTGACGGCATGGAGTCCCAGCAAATGAGGACTGTCCATTCAACCCAGAAATGAAATAGAAAGTAATAGTGAAACTCAGGAAAGGAATTTAATCAATTTAGTTATTGTGAGAAAATAAGGGAGATGAACCATCCCAGCAATGTCTTTGAAGGCACTGAAGTGGACTCTTAAGATTATATAAGAAAGGTTGCTATTAGTCCACACATTTATCCAGGGTGGCCAAAGGGCACTAGATGTTTATGGTCTCAGTTCTGTGCACATAGACTCTTGTTGACAATCATGCAACTTGCTATTCATTGCTTTCCAGTAAGGAACAAACTTTATTTGGTGACAAGAAAATCACCATTGTTCAGACTGTTCTTTATTTACATGGTATGAAGTTTACCCACAAGATATGTGATGCTCGTTAAGGAAGTATAGTTTTATTATGGGGTGATCAGCTTGCAGGCTGTGACTAGAAGTTACAGGCAGTGATTGAAGACTTCTAGGTGTCCTGTCAATTGTTTGAATGAGGACACATATGATATATGGTAATCCATTGAAAACCCTAAAATTGTTTTCAAACTAGTGTCTTCAGGCTTAAACGGGGATTTTTCTAACAACATATCTTTAGGCTCAAGAGAAGAGGTGGCACTCTACAGTAACCTCCAGATCTCAGAAACAAATTCTTTTCAAATTTTCATAAGGAGGAAAATGAAAATAAAAGTTTTTTGGGTCCATAAATCTTTGCCTATGTTATTGCTAAATGTTAATTTTAGTTTATTCTCAGTGCTGGTCAGTAAATGGAAATAGAGAAATGCATACATTGCTTATTGTCTTGTAAGCTATTCCTTCTAAAAAAGCAACTTGATATTATATAGAGCAGTTTTTTAATTAAGAAGCATCTCAGATTTAAGGTCTAGGTGTACCACACTCTGAGAGGGTGCTATACAATTTTTTTTCTAAGAAGGACTGAGGAGTCCACATTTTGTTCTTTCTTCTTTTTAAGCTTCTTATGGTCTGTGAGTTGTTTCTTAGGTATTCAGAGTTTTCTGTGGCTAGTATCCTAAGGATGCAGCATTCTGTTAATTCTTGGTATTTAAAAATCATGTTTTATCTTTCCACAACAAGAGAACTTTGACTATGTCCATGTTATATTTTGTTTTTTATGTACTTTATGCTCATTGAAACTAGTAAGTTTTCAATTAATACTATGAAACCTTTAAAAAAATTAAGTACTGACAAAAATATATTCATATAGTTTTATGCAAAATGCTTTTAAATTCTGTATATTTACCTCTGTTTTAAAATAAAGTTGTTAAAAAGCAAATAAGTATCTAAGATAGAGCAACATTTGGGCTCCTGTGTCGAAAAACTGTATATTTGGGAGCAAGAGATCTGAACAAAAATGTTTTTCACATTCTTTATGATAGCACGTGTTGCAGTCAGCTGGTAGATCTGACATTTTAATATAGTTGAGTAATATACAGTGATGCCATATTAAAGAATTACTGTGGGTGATCAGAATAACTACATTACTTGACACAGTGAAATACATGTTCAAACTTAGCCTCAGTTTAGAAGTAAATAAGCCATCCTAGAATACTCTCATTTATATAACCTTTCTTGTAAAAATCAGGCACTATTCATTTTCAAAGATGGTCACATATTTATTATTATTTATGTAAGATATTATAAATTATTATCTTCAGTTTCAAGTAAGTATAATAGTTGAGGAAAAGGGAAATAAATTTTGTCCTTTAGGACATTGTTTGGGTGAATCTAATATAGGAAAAATGGCCATTAGAATTTATCCATTTATTTTATCTAACATTTATCATTTAACATTTCCCCAACAGTTGTTCAGTTCCTTACATACCATTTCAAGCAAGAAGAGAAGATTAAGATATCTAGAGTTTGAAATTAGAAGCAATTGTATGTTTTTTCCAAATAAACTTTTCTCAAACCTATATGCCCTTATTAGCTTTCTATTGCTTTGAGAAGTACTATGTAATTAGTATGTATGATGGGGTCGAGTTTATTTTAGCTTATAGATTAAAATACATTGACAAGGGAGTCCAATGCATGAGTTCAAGGGAGGAACCTTCTAGAGGAAGAAACTGAAGCAGAGTCCAGGAAGGAATAGTAAATTCTGATTTCTTTACACTGGCTTTCTCAAATACTTGTCTTACACAGCCTAGCCCCACCTGTGCAGGCATGGTAACACTTACAATAGGCTGAGGCTTCCTAATTCCATCAGTGATGAAAAATTTACCTCATAGTCAAACCCACATGCCAGTTTGATGGAATGTAATTCTGTAATTGGGCTTCCGTCCAGATATGTCTAAATTTGTTTCAAGCTGGACAAAACAAAAGTGAGGCAATAATTTTGATAATTTGGTTGTGAGTAATAAATTTATCAATAGGCAATTATAGATGTAGTTGAGGTTGATTGTGGCAAGAGGTAGATTTGCTGCATGATTCCTAGGCTCTGATGGCTGATGTGCTAGATGTCATGGCCATCAGATTAGGGGTGTCTTAGTTACTTTCACTGCTGCTGGAATTAAATTTCCTCACAAAACCATGTGAAGAGAGTGGATGTTCATTCCAGTTTATGCTTCAAGTATATAGTTCATAATGGAGGGAGTGAGGGCAATAAAAATTTATGCAGTTTCTCATATTTCACTCTAATTTCAAAGCCAAAGACTGAATTCCTCTTAGTGTTAAGCATCCACTCTCTACATACACAATTCATGATCCCTTATGGAATGGTACCACCCACCATGGGTAGGTCATCCAATCATGATACTCCAACCCTTAATTCTTCCCAGAGTCATGTCTTTGACATGACTGTAGATTCTCTATAATTGACACTTAAAACTAACCATCACTAGAAGGACATAATCTGTTGGAGAAATTTGAAAATGAATAATAGGTGGCAGCTCTATTCCTTCTTGCCCTATATCTACTACTGACATTTTTCCCTTGAAGAGATATTGGCTCTAAAATAAATCAATAATAGATGTTGAATATTTAAGAGACACATGAAAAAGTAGAATATTTTGGCAGATTTACTCAAATTGTATGCAAATGTGATGCATATTTAATGCAAATATACATGTGGTTCCCTTAACTATTTCTTATGTTTCATTGTGCCCCTCGGTAAAATGCTAATGGTTCATCTGTGTCTTTATTTTATTCAGCAATTAATTATTACTATTACATATATAGTCACAAAAAAAGCTAAAATAAAGAAATAAAAGAAAAATGTCTCTGTGTTTGAGAAACTTACAGTCCAACTGGGATTAAAACACTCATGCTTTTTAATTACCTGTCTTGTTTGCTGGCACCCCTCACAGACATCAGAACACCTATAGAAACCTCTGAGTCTATCTCAATGTCATTGATACTTATGTTGATTGAGTCTTCAAACACCCATTACCTTTCAAAGTCATATTGCTTTGCCAGAACTTCTATTATAGATCAGCCTGATGGAAAGAACTAAGCTATCTGTAAGAGAATGTTCCTTCATTCCTGCCCTCAAAAAGTCCTTCTCTATATTCCTGATTAAATAGTATTTTCAAGAAACAACTCACAGGCAGTGTGAAGTCCATGAAAAAAAGAAAACAAAACAAAACAGAAAAAAAAAAAGTCATGCTCAATCCTTACACACCAAAAACACATTGACAAATTCCAGGTTACACCCTGTATTACATATACTTTTTGCTCATTGTAAAAAAAGAAAAAGAAAAAAAAGCCAAGCACTGAAAAAAAATCATATTGATTGATATTTTCTACAACATTTTTTCTTTCTGTTAAACTCTCTAAAATGTTTTTCTAAAGTCTTGGACAACCAGGGGACTATTGCTTGCAAATTTTTCACTGCCTTATTTACCATGTGGAAAGAGTTTGGTTAAATTCTGTGTATTAGAAACACTGTGCTTCTCCTTTAGATGTTTTGTGTACTATTGTTTTTTCTAGGAAACCCCATTGTGGTTTTTATTGTTTCTATGTGCCCTTTTACCAATAAAAGACGGTCTATGAAAAAAAATAGTATTTTCAAATCCACAGCTCATTCCTACTTAATTCATCTATCTTTCACATTTCTCCAAATTATTTTGGATAGATTCTAAGCCTTTTTTAATGTCTTCATTGTTTATCTAGATCTTCGGTCACATTATAGCTTATATTATCCCTTTGGTTCATAAGCAAAGGCATTTAATCCCTTCATGCACCTATAAGCAGATCTTTTCATCCATGATGAATGTCTTTGTCCCATTTCTCCCTCTTTTTTTATTACTAAACTCCTATTGACTCTTCAACTGCCTATACAAATGATTTTTCTTCATCTATATATTGCTATCTTATTTTGTAGGCTAAGTCACTGACACTATCCTGTATGTTAAGAGTGCTCTGAATAATTCTTATCAGTTTCATGTTGTTATATGATACAGAATGAAAATCATATATAACACTCAGAGACATAGCTTAGTATATATGAACCTTCTTTAAATAAGAAGCTCTATATATCTTAATGACTCAGAAATAGGTAGGTAGCTAGTTGAAACTACCCTGTATTCTAAAACCACAAAGCAGAAATATTTTGTTATATTCCATGTTGTTCTATAAGGATAGAAAAATACAGTTTTCAGTTAATTTGTAGCCCTAATACATGGAGGATAAAGCAAAAGCAATCATCACTACATCTACATAGCAACTACCATAGATAATATCTCAATTCCCAGAGATCTTTGACTTAAAAACTGCCATATAAAGAGCAAAAAGAGTGTGGATTTGAATAGGTAAATAGGTGGATGGGGTGGATCTGGAAGGAACTGTAGAAGGGGGAATCATAATAAGAATATACTGTATGAAAACTATATTTTCAAATAAAAAATCAGTGTTTCTGATAGATGGGGACTTTATATCTTAAGTGAACTGGAAGCTAAATCAGACTAGAATACATTCACACACGACACATTAGATGTTACGATTCTGTAGTGAATAGGCAAGTCTTATTTTTTTCTGTTTTTGCCATGCTTGCTAGTTTATATGGTAATGTTGAGCTTTTCAGCATTTTTGGTGGGTTTTTTTTGGGGGGGGGAGGAAATGAACCAAAAGTAACTAATAAAATGTAATACAAGATATATCTGAATTATTTAAAGATAAGTCTTTAAAGTACGTTTATAAGGGTCTTCTTTTATTCCTTCCTTTTGTCCTTTCTTCCTTCCTTCCTTATTTCCTTTCTATGTTGTCATTATTTGGTGGCTCTGAAATCAAGACTGATGAAGTGGGGCTGCTCAGAACTGGCTAAATAGGAATCATCTCCATGTATGGAATAAGATAATGATGGTTTAGAATTGATCAGTGTTGAATTAGATGTGAAAATTGAAATTGAATAGAAGAAAAGAAAAAACCCAAAGAGGACATTTCAGGTGGAATCTACATAGATCCAGTGCACTGAAGAAGAAAAAGCTTGAGTGAGTCATAGGGACTGAGATGAAAACAGATGAAATCTGAGAAAGTATCCTGTTTAGTTGAGAAATGTACATGTTTGATAAGAAATTTTTAATTCTATTTAATAGCATTAATTTATCCACAGTAGAAATGTAGACAATATAGATCCATTATGTTAGTTAAAAGACCACCAGGAACAATTAAATTTGCATAAAAGGGAGAAGTGAAAATTTCAGGTTGTCAAATAAAGTGAATTTTCAAGAAACTATAGAGAAGTGAAATATCATTAAGTAAGAATTAGAAGCCTAATATATCACAATTAAGCACAAAGAGTCTTATATATTTCCAACATGCTATCTTGATTTCCCTCTTTATTTAAATTTTGTTAAAATGATTGTCCTTTGAAGTACCAATATCCAACAATGTGTAAATATAAATGTATTTGACAATAGTGATTATGATTTATTTTCTTAGGTATCATTAGCTTATGACACTTAGTGAATAGAAGATGAATGTTTAATTAAGAAATGTAAGAAGACTCCTGGGATCCCAAAACCCAATGGATGAACTTAAAGCTTATTTACTGAATTACTAACTATCAGCTAAAGTAAAAGAAGTTGAAAATAAACATAATCATGAAATATAATGAGTCTCTTTAAATGTAGTCACATATAATTATAAATGATACTGGGTACTATGTTAGTGACTAGAAAAATATAAAAGACATAGAATAAAGCTCTATGAAATATATTCACTTAAGGATGAATTATATAATTATAATGAATAACTCAGTCTGGAAAAAATAACATGAATAAGCAAAGGGAAGTTTCTTCTGCAACAGAAACCTTGGTAATTGCCAGGATGTCGTTAATTTAATTTAAAAAGAAAAACTACATGTAGGATTATTCTACATAATTAATCACAGACTGACCTATCAATTGTTCCCCAAAACACCTACTCCTACAGTTTCTATCTTGGAAATTTGACTAAGTATTTGTATAAAATGAATGCTACATCAACATAATTCATTATATAAACAAACTCAGAGGAAAATAAAACACATGATCATCTCATTAGATGCTGAAAAGGCATTTGACAAAATTCAACACCCCTTTCATGCTAATAGTCTTGTAAGGATCAGAAATTCAAGGCCAATACCTAAACATAATAAAAGCAATATACAGCAAACCAGTAGTCAACATTAAACTGAATTGTGAGAAATTTGAAGTAATCTCACTAAAATCAGGGACTAGATAAGGCTGCCCACTCTCTCCCTAACTATTCAATATTGTACTTGAAGTCCTAGTTAGAGCAATTAGACAAGAAAAGGAGTTCAAAGGGATACAAATTGGAAAGGAAGAAGTCAAAATATCCTTATTTTCAGATGATATGATAGTCTACTTAAGTGAGCCCCAAAATTCTACTAGAGAACTCCTACAGCTGATAAACAACTTCAGGAAAGTGGCTTGATATAAAATTAACTCAAACAAATCAGTAACCTTCCTCTACTCAAAGGATAAATAGGCTGAGAAAGAAAGTAGGGAATCAGAACCTCTCACAATAGTTACAAACAATTTAAAATACCTTTGTGTGACTCTAACTGCCAAATGAAAGACCTGTATGAGTATAAATTCAGGTCTCTGAGGAAAGAAATTGAAGAAGACCCCAGAAGATGGAAATATCCCCATGCTCATGCATTTTCAGGAATAATATAGTAAAAATAGCCATATTGCCAAAAGCATTCAACAGGTTCAATGTAATGCATATCAAAATTTCAACTCAATTCTTCCCAGAAATAAAAAAAACAATTCTAAAATTCATTTGGAACAGCAAAATCCCTGGATAGTGAAAACTATTCTCAACAATAAAAGAACATCTGGGGGAATCACCATCCCTGACCTCAAACTATATTACAGAACAATACTGATTTACAAAAAAACTGTATGGTATTAGTACAGAGACAGGAATGTATATCATTAGGATAGAATTGAAAACCCAGAAATGAACCCAAACACCCATGGTCACTTGATTTTTGACAAAGAGACTAAACTCATCCAGTGGGGAAAAAAAGAGCATTTTCAACAAATGGTGCTGGTCCAACTGGCAGTCAGCATGTAGAACAATGCAAATTGATCCATTCTTATCACCCTGTACAAAGCTCAAGTTCATGAAGAGCCTCAACATAAAATGAGATACACTCAAACTAACTAAAGAAAAAGTGGGGAAGGGACTTGAATACAAGGGCACTGGAAAAATTTTCCTAAACAGAACAGCAATGGCTTATGTTCTAAGATCAAGAATGAGAAAATGGGACCTCATGAAATTTCAAAGCTTCTGTGAGGTAAAGAAAAGACACTGTCATTAGGGAAAAAAATGGCAACCAACAGAATGGGGAAAAGATCTTCATCCAATAGAGGGCTAATATCCAATATATACAAAGAATTCAAGAAGATAAGACTCCAGAGAATCAAATAACCCTATTAAAAACTGGGGGACAGAGATAAACAAAGAAGTTTCATCTGAGGAAAATCAAATGGTGGAGAAGCGCACAAAGAAATGTTCAAAATCCTTCATCATCAGGGAAATGCAAATCAAAACAATTCTAAGATTCCACATGACACCAGTTAGATTGGCTAAGGAAAAACTCTCAGGTGACAGCAGATGCTTGTGGGGATGTGGAAAGAATACTCCTCCATTGTTGGTAGGATTGCAATCTGGTACAATCACTGTGGAAAGCAGTCTGGAGGTTCCTCAGAAAATTGGACATGGTACTACCTAAGGACCAATCTATACCACTTCTGGCATATTCACAAAAGTTGCTCCAACATATAACAAGGACAGATGTTCCACTATGTTTATAACAGCTTCAGTTATAATAGGCAGAAGTTGGAAAGAACCCAGATATCCTTCAATGGAGGAATGGATACAAAAACGTGGCACATTTACACAGTTGAGTACTGCTCAGTGGTTAAAAACAATGACTTCATTAAATTCTTAGGTAAATTGATGAATCTAAAAAATATCATCCTGAGTATGGTAACCCAATCACAAAACACACACATGGTATGCACTCACTGAAAAGTGGATATTTGCCTAAAAGCTCAGATTATTAAAGATACACATTGCAGACCACATGAAGCTGAAGAAGAAGGAAGACCAAAGTGCAGATACTTCAGTCCTTCCCATATGGGGGAACAAAAGTATCCACAAGAGGAAATACAGAGACAAAATTTTGAGCAGAGACTAAAGCAAAGGCCATTCATAGACAGCACCACGTGGAGATCCAGCCTATATACAGCCACCAAAAACAGACATTATTGCTGATGCCAAGAAATACCTGCTGACAGGAGCCTGATATAGCTGTCCCCTGAGAGGCTCTGCTAGAGCAAGACAAATACAGAGGCAGATGCTCACAGACAATCATTGAACTTAGAACAGGGTCTCCAATGAAGAAGTCAGAGAAAGGATTAAAGGAGTGGAAGGAGTTTTTAACCCCATAAGAACAGCAATACCAACAAACCAAAGTTCCCAGGGATTAAACCTCTATTCAAAGAGTACACATGGACAGACCCATAGCTCCAGCTGCATATGTAGCAAAGAATGGTTTCTTGGACATCAATGGGAAGAGCAGCCCTTGGTCCTGCCAAAGCTTGATGGTCCAGTGTAAGGGAATGTAAGGGTGAATAGGTGGGGGGAGGGTATGGAAGGGCAGGGTCTATTTGCCCCCATATAAGCAGAGGCTTGGAGTATACAAAAGGGGGGTTATGGAGAGGAACCTGAGAAGGGGGTAATATTTGAAATGTAAATAAAATATATCCAATAAAAAAGTAAAAACATGAAAAAAGTAACATCACATATGCAGATGATATATGTAGCCCATCGGGCCCAAAATGAATCTAACATCTTCAAACACTACAAATGTTAGAATGTTTTCCATGCTATAGAAGAGATCTTTGAGAAAGTCAAAAAAAAAAAAAAAAAAAAAAAAAAAAAAAAAAAAAAAAAAGAAGAAGAAGAAGAACGAACGAAAAAGAAAAAGAAAAGAAAAGGAAAAAAAGTCAGTAGATAAATAGTCAAATCAGAAATATTCTGACTGTGTACCCAATGATGGTTCATGTAATTCTACCAAAGACAATTTATTCTATTTTAACCACTCCCTTATTGGATATTCAATGTTAGTTTTAACAGACATGTGTAGGAATGTTTACATTGTTTTGATATTATAGTAGACCCTACACTAGATCAAGATGGGGTATATACAATGCATTTGTTTAGTATTTCCAATAATTAATTAATCCTGGCTATCACAGTACAATTTGTCATTTATGACTCTATTTATTATTAAGATGGGGTAGATATTATTCATTTTACAGGAATAATAAAAAGAAAAAAAATTTCTAATTGGCTATGAAAATTGTAAATACTACAATCTCTTCAGAAGAAATGGTTTTGAATTTATTGGTATAGTTATCAGTTAAGTACACTGAAATGTATAGCTCCTTCATTTAGCCATTACTTTTATAGTGTTAGAGAGAAACAGGTTTATGATAGTAGTGACATATACATTTATTTGTCCCACAGGTAAAATTCTTCTCAAATAAATCATAGCATGAATATATTTTCATGTAGATCATGGCTTCACTATGAAAACAACCACTACAAACCAACTAGCAGGATACAGATTTCATTGGCTTCTTCATTTACATGTTCAAGCACATAGATATTCCTTATAAAAAGAAAATAATAAAGTATTTTGTTTTGTACTGAATAAAAATGTATTCTAGGGAGACAAATTTATTATAAATTACATTACTGTGTCACAGTGTTTTAGATATTTTAAAAATGACAGACTCTAAATTGCATCTACTAAAGATAATTTAATGCAGGTAATCATTTGTCTCTAAGAATTACTTAATTAAAACCAGAATTTGTTGAAAATCATCACACCATTTTTTTACTTGTGCCACAGAAGGTAATTGTAATGAGAAACTGGTTCATAGAGAGGCATTTTTTTTTCCCATAAAGCTGATAACCCTAGTCTAAATAGCTCTTTCCCTCCAGGATCCCCATGCATTTTATAAATCAACACATTTAGGTCCCTGCTCACACCTGCTCATAGCATAAGCTTGCCCACACATAAGCTGCAAATGGGGTATACTTAAAGAGGTTATTTAATACTGTGATAACTACCATGAAGAATTCTCCATTGGAGTGAAATGCAGCCATTTTAGCAGATGCTCCTGAACAATAGATACTGGCTGAGGTAAAGAAATAAAGAATGTCATCTCCAATTAAAACTACAGGAAAGATTTTATCAGGAAAGGATGAAATTACTCATTTGGACTGGGGCCAAGATGCCAAAGCCAATACCCTATGCATTGAAGGAACTTCATTTATAGCTTTAAGAATTAGAATCAGAATATTATAGTCATACTTTAACATCTCAGTTAAATTTCCAGTGAGGAAAAAAAAAGACAAAAGGAAAGTGGTCCCCACACTAAATCAATACTTAGTATAGAACAATCTATGATTCTATCAAGAACACAGACACGCTTTAACAGGTTAAGGCTGGGAACCACGAAAGTAATTAAACATATCAATGGTGAATTTAAAAAAAAATGAAACAGGGCATGATAGTGAAGAATCTGGACAGACCCACAGAGCAGAAGCTGCAGAGATTACAAACTTTACATTTATTATGTGTCCTCTCCTATTTATGTATATTATCCCCAAGCATCCTTGTAAAGATGGCCTGCTGCCTAGATCACTACTTGTCTACTTAAATCGACAGATTAGATAGAATAGGTCTACTTTGTAAGTAGACCTTCGAAAGCAATCGAATTGCTGAAGGACAAACTGAGGCCCAGAGAATCAATGTAAGTGACCAAAAGTATAGCTACTTCTATGATGCACATAGACATGGAATTTTTAAATTTTTACATGGGATGATCAAGGTCTTTGCGCACTGAAGACAAATCTAAACTATACAAAATGTCCACAGTAGTTCAGCTTCTCGGGGCAGAGTGGGGTGAGTAGTCATGTGCATGTGTTTATGTGGTTTAAAACATGTCACCTTTCTGTCTTATTATTTCTAAGCTCAAAACCCATTCTCGTGCCCTTCACTAGCAGATGGCAGGGAGAACATGAAAGCACAAAGTGACAAAAGGAATAAATTGGAGAGAAACATTCATAATAACTATGATTAGAGGAATCAAGCACAGTTCGTGGGAAAATGCATGCCTGCCAAATCCAATTCTACTTTTACACCCACCTCCCCGTCTACCTCCCTAACTGTAACACCCAAGGTCCTTAAACACTGACTTGGAATTAAAATGGATTGTTTGCAGCTGCTCACACGCAGGCTTGTTCAGCAGGCCCTGCCCACTGTTTACATGTGCCTTCCCTTTCTAGACTCAGTGCCTGCCAGGGAAGGCCATTTGAGAAACAACAGGATTGCAAGCTGAACAGAATGCATTTTATGAGTCAGCTTGATCTTTAACCATGGACTGAGCGTCCTTAGCATTAAGCCATTAGCCTTGCAGTCTCGGTATAAAGGAGCTTGCTATCTTTGGTTGTGTCCCTCACAGTGGTAGCTGTGGGGGTCAGGCCTTTTTGCTGTTTTGATTTACTTTCTGTCAAGTCCCCCTTTCTGCCTGCCCATCATCAATAAATGCCTTGATGGTTGAAGAGATTTTCCAGCTCCATATGGATAAAGGACTGCATTATATCTGATTGTGACAACTACTAGTACTTTTCAAAACCCATTTTTAGCAAGTGGAAATGAAATTGTTCTTGCATCTAGCTGAGTGCAGCCAATAGGAGACTCAATGAGATTGGCCTAGAATATAGCATGCACACAGCCAGTGAGGTACCTCAGCAGATATCGACATAAATAGGAGAGAAAATGCAAGTTGCAACATAGGAAAGGCTCTGTTCCTCCTAATAATAAACTCTCCATTGACTGAGCAAGTGCTCTGCCTAGCACAAGTCTATCAGTGGGTGAGAACTTAATGTCTCCACATAAAACTTTCAACCAATGCTACCTTCAGCTGGAACACAAGGGCATTAAATAAATGGCAAACATGGTCTAGGCTCTTTCTGTGTAACAAGAGGCCTACAAGAATACTGATTTTGTGACAAATGCAGGGAGCATAATCCATACTCTATGTATGAATAAAAAAATGATTCTTGTCCCTTAAATAGAGACAAAGATTTAAAGGCAGATGCAGGTGAATCTCTTTAAGATCAGGACCAGCCTGTTCTACATAGTGAGTCCTCAATGAGTTAGGATTTCATATAACTCCTCTCTCTCTCCCTCTCTCTCTCCCTCTCTCTCTCTCTCTCTCCTCTCTCTCTCTCTCTCTCTCTCTCTCTCTCTCTCTCTCTCTCTCTCTCTCTCTCTCTCTCTCACACACACACACACACACACACACACACACAATGGTACTTCAATATTTTCTAATTTGGTGCCATTAGAAAAAAGTAAAATATGTCATGTTTTATAGTTGTAAATTATAGCCACACTACATTTTTTTCATAATTACGTGATTTTTGAATTAACTACTGTTACTATGGCCTATTGATTCCAGAATAGATAACTAAATTTCAGCTCAAGTATAATCCTCAAAAAATTGAAAAATAAAATTTATTTTTTTTCTAATTCTGATTTTATACTTTTCGGGATATTCTTTAGGTGGCATGTAGGGTTAGTGTGCCAGTAAGTGTCAGGGTATATTGTACTGGCCAGTCATTTGTTTCCAGAGGCCTGTGTTTATGTTTCTGTCTCAGGCACCATTGTCCTTTTGCTCTACTGACACTGCTTTGCAATTCATCCAGAAGATAATTCTTTTTTTTAATTGAACAACTTTATTTTAAAAAACAGAGATAAATGTACAGATTTTAAAAGCATTTTTGCATAAAAGTATACGAATACATTTTTGTCAGTACTTGATTTTTTTTAAAGGTTTAATAGGGTGCATTAAAATCTTACTAGTTACAATGAGCTTAAAGTACATGTGAAACAAGATGTAACCTGGAAATAGTCAAAGTTTTCTTGGTGTGTAAAGATTAAGCATAATGATTTTTCATTTTTTTTGAGATCTTTATTATATCTTTAATTTGAACCTATAAAATGTGTCACTGTTAACCGAATTGGGGAGGTACATGAAGTCTTTTGAGACTTCATAAGTATGTGAGGAAAGAAGACACATGGTAAATATGATCTTCAGTCAGTGGTGAGTAGCAGACACTGGATGAAAATAAACAAGGAGGACAGGGTGGATGGCTCAGGAGATACTTGCTGTGCAATGAGTACTTGACTTTATCTCTTTAGATTTTTGCACAAAAGGCAAGAGGCTGTCACCTGTAGCCCCAGTGATGGAGGAGTGACAACATGAAGTTTACTGGTGTTTACTTGAGTGCCAGGCTAGGTGAAAAAATGTGAGCACAAATTCAGTGATAGACTAAACTCAAGGAAATGGGGGTTAGAGTGGTTGATCAGGACATCCTATCACCTCCTCTATTTTCTACATGAACACACAGAACAAAAGCAAAGAATGATAATGGATTACATAGTAAGAACTTTTCTCTGGAGAACATTGTGGCGGAGAAATAATTTACGTCCCGGGGATACAATAGATATGAAGTTTGTTTCAAGTATCTCCTGGGCCTTTGCTAACTTGGTCACTTAGTTTAATACAGAAATATGTAAGGATGTGTTAGGTAGACTCAATTACTGGCTTCAGCAATTTACAGTCAAGTGGAGAAACATAAGACATTGTCTTGAATGCCCTCATTCCTCAGGAAAGACACAAGGTGTCAGTAGTGTGGTATGTCCCCTCTTAGCTGAAATGCCACCTAAAAACTATAGTCCTAAATGTCCAGGTGATTTTCAAGTTGTTAAGCCCTGCAAAAGGAAACTCAGTAAGCAGTATAAAACTATGACTTACAAATTTCATCTCAAAACAAGCCACATTATTAGTATGCCTTGTTGGCCTCATGCAAGGTATCTATTTAGTCTTTAAATTAATCTTGCTTTATCTGCCCATCCCCTTTCAGATATAAAAATGCAAAACTCAAGTATATTTATAAGTTATTGTCTTTTAGAGCCTTTATATTTTCAATTTGAAAAATATATGATTAGAAATTTTAGTATTTTCATAAGATAAACCAGGACACTTTATTTGTTGATTTTATGTGTGCCTTGTGCTGACACAGGTGAGAAGAAAACTAATTATGTCTAACCTATGCATAATGTGGTGCCTGTAATAGTACTCTGCAAATGTATATTGACTTGAATAGAATCGAGTAGAATTGAAATAAATCAAATTGGATGGAATTGAATTGAATTGAAACAAGCCTGAACTAATTTAGAATCTGCAATAATGCATGATAACTTGATTTTTTGTATTGAATCAAAATTACCTTTAGTACTAAAAATAAGATTACTTCTTCTATAAAAGAGTCATTTCTGCTTATTGTTTATAAGAACATAGGGCCTATTGTAAATGGTTTACTTTATTTTTGAAGTGGGACTCTTTGGTAAGCCCCAGAGCATCTATTATAATAGAAAGCTAGCCTGGAGTTTGAAATGACTTCTCAATTTAGACCTTTTATTTCTCAATCTAGACTAGAGCCTTCCTTTGCTCTAATTGCCAGGAGTTCACACTCAGTTATTGATTTGTATGTAAGGTTTCCAGGTTTTTAACAGTTACTTTATGATTGTACTACCAGCCTATAGAGGCTCCTGTGAAAATTTCTATTATACAGGAATAGGTGAGAACAAAGTCACTGGTTGTGCAAAGCATGGGTTTGAATTTTGTATGACACTAACCAAATGTGGCCAGATATTTACCTTTCCTAAACTACTAGTTAAATACTGATACTTGGAAGATAATCTGCTTTGGTGGTTTAGGAGGTATAGCTTAGTTGGAAGAAGTGTGTCACTATGGGGGTGGGCTTTGAGACTCTTTTCCTAGCTGCTTGCAAGCCAGTCTTCCCCTTACCCTCAGAAGAAGATATACTACTCTCTGCTCTTCAGCCTGCCTGGACACTGTCATGCATCATGCCATAACAATAATGGACTGGACCTCAGAACTTATGAGCCAACCCCAATTAAATATTGTTCTTTATAAGAGTTGCTTTGGCCATGGCATCTCTTCACAGCAATGGAAACACTAAGACCTGTATATGACAAAGATACATGCTGATAGATATAGAGGATGCAGGTCTGCATGCTTATGCATAGATATTAGCACTGTAATTATTAAGTTAATTTCATAAGTGGTTATGCCAAACACACAAGAGTGAGCATTGGAAGAAAAAGATAGCAGAAATTCCAAAGTCTTCAAGATCTACAAAATATTTAATGAAATTATAGAAGCATTAGACAGACAAGATGGGGCATTCCAAGAACTTAGAACTGAGTGAGAAAGGACAGACAACCAGCATTTCTCCATGTGCAGAGGAAGTTAATTGTATAGTAACTGATATTTCCTGACCACCTACCATGTGCCTGAAATATTCCGAGTGTATTGTATGCATTAAATTGTTTGTCCTTCCAAACGACTCTGGGAGAGAAATATCCTTTCTTATATTCTAAAAGCAGGGAAGTAGGCTGAAGAAGAAGATGTGATAAAGATGTGAGGCCCCAATCCAGCCACTAATCTCCTGGGAGTCTGGTTTCTGGACCTGCTAAACATGTGTTCCCCAAAGCATAGCAACCTATGAGACCTTCATGAAATGCCCTGTTCCTTTTCACTTGCTACCTAGCTCCTCTTGTGATATATTCACTACAAATACACAAATGCAAGTTCTTGTTTTCATTGTTACTGCTAGCAGAATATTGAAAGGGAAGGTTCATAAAAAGAATTTAAAGAAAACCCAACTTTGAGTTTGTTGGGTTTCATTAATCAAGTTTTGATGAATAAGTCAAAACCAGTGGTCAGAACTTATTTTTTTTTTTTTTTTTTGTGGTAGTGAGCTGGCTGGTTAATGTTCATAATGCCCATTTTCTCTGAGTCTTGGCATGCATATTTACCCTCTCTGGTTGTAAGGATTTCATTTAAAGTGGCCCAGTCTTCCACTAAACTCTAGAATAATCCTCTTTCTGAAGTTTGCTCTCCATCTGTGTCTCCATATTGAAAATCTTCCCCCTCCATCTGCCAACTTCCACCCTTGCTGTCACACTCAGCAGCAGGTAGAAGGAATGTGCTGGCTCAGAACTGAGCTCTGGAAATGAATCTGGCCTCCCTGCTGCAGACTCATCTGTGTTTGCTGATTTTCTCCCATTCATCTCTGGGGAATAAGAGGGTGAAGGAGTGCAAGGGACAAAGGGGGGCATGCTTCTCATTAATGGGAAGCAATAATAGCATAAAAGTCACCAGGCTACTGCCTACAGCAGGACAAGTTTTGCAACAAACGAGAAAGGGAAAAGGCTTCAGAGAACTTCCTCCATAAGCTGGGTGAAAAGGTACACAGATGACATGTGCACACTACCTCAAAACTCCCTAGGAATTCTACAGATACCCTGATGGATACTTGCCCCATCTGCCAGAAGACTGACCAGATGCAAGAGAAAAAGGGAAGAACTCACAAGTGCCTATGGATGAAAAGCCAAGAGGTCCTTTACATAATATAGTGGTGAAATTTCATGTTTCTACTGAAAAGTATTTTAGAAGCTATTTCTGTTAGAACACCAGTCTGAAAAGGTCATCTCTTTCTGAAATACCGGAATCCTTCATGAATCGGTGGCTCAGGAGGTGTGGGTACATCCAAGATGCTTCTTCCAGCTGTTGGATCTTTACAATCACTGATTGTTTTTCTTGTGGTATTAGTGCCAAATACAGGAATTGGTTTGAACCACCTTGGGGAAAGAATACTGTGTAGCTGTCCTCTACCCTCCTTGCCTATTTCCACATGTGCTTTCAAAATGAATAATCTCACTACATGTTCTCCAGATCCAAGTGAGGAAAAACAAAGCAGAGAATTACCTTAGTGGCAAAGAAACTCATTTGCTTTCCTATAAAATTTCCCTTGAATTTTACCATGTTTTAGGAAATCAAAGGATTAAGAACAATTGGCTAATTGTTTAAGTTTCAGAAAGCATTTCTTCCAATTTTCATTTCTTTTCTCCTTCAGAACTTGGCATCTTTCCTCTCCTCCATTGCATCAAATCCCATGGCTGTGGGTTAATACTTGGCAATGGCCTAAATGGACATCATATTATAAGCTGTCAGTTCTCACCTCCAAACTCTAGCTCTGTTATATGAACATGTTAGTTTATCTTTGTCTTTTTTTCTAAAATTTAACTTTCTCTTTTGTCTCCCCTTTCCCTCATTATCTTCTTCCTCTACCTCCTCTTCTTCCTCCTGCTCTGGTTCCTCCTTCTCCTTCTCCTCTTCATTCTCCTTCTCTTCCTCCACCTATTTGCACTTCTGCGAATGGCAGATGAAAGTCCTGGCTTTATAGGTATTAAGCAGCTATGCTAACACTGAGATAAATCTAAGTCATGATTTTTTAAAGCAGTGTTCACATGGTCACCCACATTGTCTAGAACCTATCTTTATTGGCCTTAAATGTTTGTTCCTTCTATCTTAGCCTTTTTAAAGTATTTATTTGTGTTATAAGATGTTTTTATATAGTAAATTGAGGTGAGTCTTTTTCTATCTCTCTTTGCAATATAAGTATAGTAAGTCACTTGATAAAAATTCTGAAACTAGAATTCTTTAAACCTGTCACTAGGTAAATCATAGAACTTAAGGAAGATTATATCACTTCTCTTTTCTTAAATAGACATAGAATTAATCTCATTACTAATACTTATCTTTATAGATTAAAGCGTCTCTCAACATTTCTCAGAGAAGCTTATATTTGTAGTAGGCAATGAACGGACTCACATGTGCAGGAAGTGGAAGACCATTGACTTCTCATTCCTATGTTGGACATATTCATTATATTCCACCTTACAAGATTTAGGTACCATGTTAGAAGTGGGAGCTGTAAGAACTTTTAGTGGTTTTGACAGTAAGCACAAAACCGGTTCCTGATTAATCCAAACTAAATTCCATTCTGGAAAGGGGAGGTTCTCATGAATTCTAGTCTCAGTTAAGCAGGTAACTAACGGCAATTTACAATGCTGACAGATAGTGCTCTGTCTTGTTGTAAATTGTTTGGGAACATAAATAAATTAGAAATGCTAAATAAAGCTTGCAACAGTTAAAAAAAAAAGAGTGTAGCTCCTGGATAATCTACTATTCTTGCATGAATTCTGCATTTACAATAATATATGGGTACCATATAGGGGTTTAAAACCAAGAGCACGCAAATTTAGGTAGGTAGGGTAAGGGAAAAATTGGAAAAGGAGCAATTATGATGGAGATACATTGTATAAAATTTTCAATCACTGTGCACAAAACCCAATTCCAAGAGGATTAAAGAGCTCAACATAAAACTAGAAATATTAAATCTAATAAAACAGAAAGTAGGGAATAGCTTAATTTGTACAGGAGATAGCTTCCTTAGAGGAAGACCAATGGCTCAGACACTAAAATCAACAATTAGGAAATGAGACCTCATGAAACCGACATCTTCTGTATACTATGGTGGGAGTGCAAACTTGTACAACCACTGTGGAAATCAATTTGGTGGTTTCTCAGAAAATTGGTTATTGTTCTACCTCATGACCAAACTACAATGCTCCTGATCATATCTCCAAAATTTGCTTCATCATCCTACAAGGACATTTGCTCAATTATGTCCATAGCAGTTTTATTAGTAATAAACAACCCAGATATCCTTCAGCTAAAGAATGGATAAAAATGTGGTTTATTTATATAATGGAATATTACTCAGCCATGACAAACAAAGACAGCATGAAGTTTGCAGTTGAATGGATGAAACTAGAAAATATCATTCTGAGGAAAGTGACCCAGACCTATAAGGACCTGCATGCTATGTATTCACATTTAAATGGATATTAGCCATAAATATGAACCATTACAATCCATAGATCCAAAGAAATCAAATAACAAGGAGGCTCTAATGGAGGATGGTTTGATCCTTCTCAGAAGGGGAAATAAAATTGATATTGAAGATGGCTTGAGGTTGGGAACTGGGTTAGAGCTGTGAAGGGGATGGGAGTGTAGGAATAGAGACTAGGAGCACAGAGATTAAGGGAGAGAGAACAGAAATGGGCAGTGGGGTTGGGGGTGATATCTAGGATATGCCCAAGACCTGTGATGGGGGAGGCCCCAGGCGTCTATGGGAACAGATTTAGTTGTGACTCCTACCATTGGAGGATATGAATCTTGTAGTCAGAAAAAACCCCCATTTGAAGGATAAGTACAGCAACCCACCCACAAATCTTTAGACACAAAATGTGTCCTGCCTACAAGGTGTGCAGGGACAAAAGCAGAGCAGATTAAGGGAATGGCCAGCCAATGACTGACTCAAATTGAGACCCACTCTACGGGCAAGACAAACCACTGACACTATTAATTATACTCTGTTATGCTTGCAGAAAGGTGCCTTGCATAACTGTGCCCTGAGAGTCTTCACCATGTAGTCAATGGAAAGAGATTCAGAGAGTCACAGACAAATGTTAGATGGAGCTGAGGGACTCTCATGGAAGAACTGGGAAGAAAAAAATTGAAGGACATGAAGAGGACAGAGATTCCACAGGGAGACCAACAGAGTCAACTAACCTGGACCCATGGGGCCTCCTAGAGAGTGAATCAACAGCCAAAGAGTAAGCATGATCTGGACCTAGAATCCCTACACATATGAAGCAGATGTGCAGCTTGGTCATGCAGGTCTTTCAAAAAGCAAAGTGGAAACTCTTTGTAAATATGATGCCTGCCTAAATCCAGTTCCCCTAGCTGGGACACCTTGTCCATCTTCAATGGGTGAGAATGTGCCTAGTGCTAAAGTGACTTGATATGCTCTGAGGATGTGGGGCATGATGCTCAGAGGTGAGTTCTCCCTTCTGAGAGAAGAAGTGGAGGGGAAATAAAGGAGGGGGGAGATCTAAGTGAGGGGATACTGAGAGAAGAGAGGGTCTGATATTCAGGTGTAAAATGATTACATAAATTCATTAATATACATGTATAAAAAAGAACAAATAAAATGTAAAACAAAACCTGTTTGAGTAAATATATTTATTTGATAAGGTGACTTTAATACCATTATATGCAGTTGTATTTTTATATAGAACAGTCAAATATGCTAATGAGAACCTTTAGACCTAATGCCTTTACTAATGAAGGAGAGGCTTTCCATCTTGTTTGCAAAGCTGACATTAATTGGTTTGTCACAGACAGTCATTTATATATTTCTTCTAAAATGTATATGTAGACTCATTGAAACATTCACACACAGATGATTTTCAATGTACTAGTTTTATATAAATATTTTTCATAGATGCTAGTATAAAAAACTTTCAGGTCTGTGTATGTTAGAATTCCAATAAATTTGCTTCTTTTATCTCAATTTGGGCAAAAGAAAAAATATCTTTATTTCTCAAAAACCAACCCCATTTCAGGGAAAACAAATAATGATACTAAAATAAGAAAAGAATAAAAATCAATATTTTCAGACAAGATAATTACAGAAGAGGATTTTTAAAAAGCATATTAAGATAAATATTAAAGCATATGAATTTAGAAAGGTCAGTAGGTCTAAGATTAACATGCACGTATTTACCCTTAGGAAAAAAAATGAGGTATATAAGCATAAGGTACTTAATCAGATACCCTTTGGTGAAGAAACTTAGCATGGCTAGAGACCACTGACACTGCATCAGGTGATGGAGCAAGCCAATGAGAAAGAGATAGCACCTTATCTGGCTACTTGAGAGTCAATGAGATTCTGAGAATGGGTTAGCCGGGTTCCTGTGACAAACAAGTCCACTTTTGCCAATTGTAAGACTCTCAGAGTTAGTGCCTTTGGTTCTGTGTCTTCTTACCCCACCCTAAAGGATCTTGGTTGGGGTTGCAAACAATGTTTTAGAAAAGGGAAATGATCAAATATGTAGAAATAACTACAGAAGATATAGATTATTCCTACAGAGAAAAGTGTGCAATGTGACTGAAAGTAAAAACACCAAAATAGGAGAATAAATATAGCACAAAGCTTCATATTTTAAGATATAATGTTTTCAAAGTTGTAGTTTTTAAAAGTAGTAACTATTAAAATCTTGGCAAGTATGTGCATATACATTAAAACATTCCTTTATTTTTATGTGTTTAAGGGCATTCCATCTAACCATGAACTATAGTTCCTTGAAGAAAAATAAAATAAAAATACATGTAATAACTTATAAACATAATAATTAAACATTATTTTAATAAAGATAGTATATGAAAAAATAATTCCAAAATAGATCTCAACATGAATGGATAAAATATTCTTAAATAAAGGCACTAAATACAAAGACTCTATAAGTAAAAATAAATCTTTCTGCTTTTATCATATATAAAGTGTTAATTTCAAACTGCTTATAGAATAAAAATCAAAGTAAGCGTCTAGCAGTTAACATAAAAAAGAATCTGCTAGACCTTGACATATAAAAGCACATATCAAACAATCCCCAGAAGGATGAATCATAAAGAATAAGACTGGAAATTGGACTCAGTATCAAATGCTATCATTAAGAAAGTAAAAGATAAGCTACACAGTAGTAAAATCCATCTAACTAGTAAAAGACACTCAGAGTTTTAGTTTTTATGTTGGAAATTACTCTGATATCTAATAGGCGAAAAAGCAATGTACAATACTCATGTATTTGGTTGGTCAGAAAATTAGAAATGACTTGGTTAATGACTGATTTCTAGACTCCTAACGTATGGGTGTTTCACAAAATATCCTCAGAGCTATCCAGTTACTTGCTGGCTGGGGCTGTACCTATTCAGAGATTCTGCCATCCTCATGTCCAGCACATAGAGTAGAACAATGTTGTGGTTTGGCTCTTCAGGGTGGCTCAGATACTCATAACACATATTCAGCCAAGATAGCAGATATATTTTTATTAAAATCTCTGCCACAGAAACCACATAAAAATCATATATCCATCTCAAACTCCCTCAAAACAAAGTGGGGGGGAGAGTCTAACTAAACATAGATGAATGCCAATGAACTGTGTGCAAAAACAAAACAAAAACATGACCACAGACTAAATCACAATACAAAGCATCATCTTTTATATAATAGTGAAAAAGATGAGTGTTCAACAGAAATCAGATATGCCAATGTCTTGAGGCTAGAAAAGAATAAATTTATGTTTTATTTGCATGAGTCTGATTAGCCTACTTCAGTATTCAGAGATAACTGGAAAGATACCAGGCTATAAATGAACTGTTAAAGTTCTAATGGTGTATATTATTAAGTGAGCTTCATCTTGAGAACAAATAGAATTTGTTAATGTGGGAAGGTTGAAATAAAAATATCAATATATGCTTTCCAGATATGTAGGGAGCGGTTCCCCGACCACTCCCGCTAAGATGGCGCCGACATCTGCTTGCACTGTGGTAAACAAATGTACTACGCATGTGCAATACTGCTCTTGGCGCCTGAGGGCGCTATGCTAATTTGGCAATCCCTGCTCCACCAATCCCTGAGGGACAAATCATCCTTCCCCCTTAGAGGGAGATAAATAGAGAAAGCGCTTAGAGCTCTGGGTTCCCGAGTTCAGCATCAAGGTGTTCCTGAATAAAGGCTGTTGAGAAGAGGTGGGGCGCGACACAGATAAATAGCAGCACTTGCAATTATGGAATTTAGGAATGAAAGTTGGGTAAGTGTTGATAATAGAGAGTAGGACATCTGGCAGCAGGTCATCACATCTGGATTGATAAATTCCCTTTAGTGGAGATGCCGCAAGTACATTATTATAGCAGAAGGAGCTTTGCAAGATTATATGGGTCTCTTCCACTACATGTGAGAGGCTCAAAATGGGCCCAACATTTAAACTTCAGCAAATGATTTATACATGGAACAGATCCCTATTTATAGGTGGCTTCATATGTTATCTTCCTTTGTTGGCTGACCAGCTTTAGAACAAAATTCTTCCTAAGCTGATGTCAGATATATGTTCCACTGTGTGTGCTACAATGTAGAAAAAGTTAGCACTCAGAAAGAAAGACAATGATGGAGGTGCACAAGGTGAAACAAACTTTAAGGACCTGAGCAGACATTATCAAATACCCAAGCTGTATTTTCCCTTGGTTGGGGTATTTTCCTACTTTGTGAAACAGTTCTGCATAGTTATGATCGTGTTTCCTATTTGTGCTATGAGGCTTCTGTGCCTAAAATGTAAATATGTTTTTTCTAGTACAAGAGCAAATGATAGCTTGACATTATGTGACCCTGTGACTATTCTCAATAATTTCCTTCCTCACAAGACTTACTATGTGCAAACCTGCCATTACATCATCTATAAGTAATATGAAGCTTAGGAAACTCAAATTATATATTTAATTTCACACTAATAGAAGACAAGAATTGAGAACAGAATTGATGTAGATTTGATCAGAGCATTGCTTTTGGTTAGTACAGTTTATTAACATCCTTAAATCCAAGGAACCATTCATGAAGAAGTAGATTTGAAGTCAAAGACAGAGCAAGCTATAAGACTGAAAGTTTCCTGGATTCAAATATTAATTTTACTACAGAGCCATCAATAATCTTTGAAACAAATGAAGGTATTAAAACAGTGATAGGTTTTAACTTTAAATTAACATTCAGAATAGTATTCATAGGCAGGACAAAAGGCTACTAACACTGTTACCACATTTACAGGGAAAACAATTACCTACTGATATACATACTTATATATTCTAATAAGTATACATAAATATATTTATATACACCTACAAAAATATAAATTTTATATGTATTTGGTTAAGCATTGGGAGACTGTGGATTCATATCTTACTTGTAATGCATGCATTTATTTAATTCTAGTAATTACATAAGTGTCAGACAATATTCTGATGATAAAATACAAATTTCTAGATATAGGGTTAATTACTCAGAAGCGGGTTCTAATGTGATGAAGCTGGATTAACAATTCTTCAATAATAAAAGCATTTTTGTCATTATGAACAAAGACTATGAGAGAATTTTGCTATATCCATAAAACCTAACATGAGCAGTTTAACTAACGTGAAGAATGATGACATTCTAATCAAAATAGCATTGGTCTCTAGAAAACTACGGTGACTTTTTTTCATTATCTTGGAGTAAAAACTTATGGAAACTGAATAACTCAATCATTTTGTAGTCATTTTTAAGTTGGAATTTAAAGAATGAAGTACCTATGAAATTTAACATTTCTCCAAAATTAACAAAGAAATGTCATGGATTTGGATTGAAAATTCACAAGTTATCAGGTACTTATAAATAACTTCCAGTTTGAAATTGAAGAAATGCTAGTTTGTATACAAAACTTTATCAGGGATTCAGAGTAGTAGTTAAGAATGAAGATGGGCTGACTAGCACAGACTGCATGCTCAAAATGAGTAGAAGAAAAAAATTAGTTTGCTAAAAGGTTCTGTGAGTCTGCTATTTTGCCTAAGGCATTTTGCCAGTATTCATTGGGCCTTGAGTTTATGATATGCTCTAAAAAAATAGTGGGTTTTGCATTAATGGCATTAATGAGGGTTATTAGGAGCAGATTAGATGGAAATTAGATTTATCTAAGCATCAGATATCATATAACAAGCCTTTCAGCAATTCAACATTGTGTACAGCATGGTAACCACCTGGGACAGGGGAGAAATATGTTAGTCAAGGAATCTAATCAAAACAAATTGGAGAAAAATAAATGTTAAAGAAGCAAAATATAGCATGGGCATTTTTTTATTTATTACTCTACTGGTGTAATAAATAAGAAAGCCATTGGAATAGAACGTCATTGCCAGTAAATGTGGTACTGGAAAAACTGACATAAACAAACATTTCAGGTGAGTAGATTGGGAGTGAAATGAGCGAGAAACATAGCAAGAGTAGGTTCAAGTGATAGAGATGCTAAATGAATCTTTGAACACTAGGTATACCCATAGGCAAAGCAAATCGAATTGAAAACAAAGAGTTAAGTATATAGATTCAGGAAAGTCCAGTTACTGTGTGGAAGAATAAAACAGCCCTTTAAAATATAAGGGATGGGAGTCATATCCAGAGATCCTGAAGGGCAAGAAAGGAGATGAGAAGCCTGAAACCAAAACTATTTCCAAAGAGAAGCAGACAGATTGATGCCAAAAGCTACAGTTCAAGGAAAACTAAGCCTAGGAAAGCAGTGTGTGGATGTGCAGATACTTTCAGTAGCTCCTAAGTAAAACCATTTCAGAAACTGCAGGGTTGTTATGAAGATGTCAGAAAATAGGCAGGTAGGAAACAGAGGTAGAAATACAGATGAAAAGTTCAAAGGGTGGGCATCATTTTTAAAGTCTGAAGAGGAGTGGATAGGAAGATGAATTACTAAGACCAAGCAGCTTATTAACAAAGGTTATTCTCTAAGCACAAAGAGCCTTTAGAAGGGGAAGGATCATTTCCAATTATGTTCTACAGTATCCTTTTTGGCAAGAAGAGTTTTATCCTGTTCTTTTTAATTGATGAGTTGTATCTTGACAATTGAGAGTTTCTAAACTGATGTATATATATATACACATTGAGGCTGAGAAAAAGATACTAACTGCCTCAGGAGACATTCCTATACGATACATTCCGTAAAATATTATTTTTTAGCAGCTTCACTAATCCATGCATCCAACCATCTAGAGTGTATCTTGGATTTTGTCACATTAAACAAGGAAACTCCTTAAGATCTTCCATTGTTGAGCCATTTTATATTTGTACAGAGTAGATTTCTTCTTATTGGCTGCAGCTAATTTCTTACATTTAATCATGTGTAATGTGAGCTGACCCAAACTTACATTGTGTTAAGGTGCCCTTAGACTCATTACATTTTTAATTTATGCTCTGCCCATTCCCTCACTTTATGCTATAAGTTGTCAATTACAGTGTTCATTAATATATTTCGAGGTGTTTTGTAAGAGACTCAGCAGAATTTGGCCTTTCAGGACCACAGTAGCCCTGGCAAGGCCACTGAGAAGAGGGGCTGAGCCGTTTGTTTCAGCGTTCTAATTAAATTGTCACTTCTTTTCCATCTGCATTGCTACTTTCCTTCTGTCACAAGATCAGCCCATGTCTTGTTTACTCATTAGGATTCTCTTATTGCGCTGGGGGAAAGGAACTTATTTATATCAAATTGTTCATTTTATGCATACTTGGCTTAACTGTAAGGGAGATGGGTATAAAAATATATGTGTGTATATACTGCCTCTCCTTTTGGCAAACAAATTAGACCGTGACATTTTGGTAGCCCTGCTAACAGTAATGTCACAGAAAGGATTTATCTTTTGCCAATGAAGAAATCAAGCCTGAAGGAAGGAGGTCATAAATCCCATTTTCATTTTTTATTAAAATCATACTTTGGCAGGGTGTAATTTTCTCTTTCTGAAACAGTGTAATTTATTCAGTGACCTTGGACTATGCTCCTTCACTAATCTGAAAGGCTGAATCAGTGTCCTAGTGATATCTGCAAGTTCACACAGCTTTCTCTAATATAAATCCTTTTTATAGCCTGTTTTCAGATGAATATTCATTTGTGAAAGGGATTATTTTGGAGAATTCCTGCATAAAAAAAGCAGAGGTTAGCTCATTAGATTTTGAAAATGAACCCCAATTAGAAAGCTACACACAGAAATAAACATGAAGCTATTATGTATAGATTGAGTGTCATATTGGTACAATGGCACTTAATAATTTTGGCATGCCAATGTTCAGTCACTTATTATAATAATATCAAAACCTATATTGAATAAGATGAAAAAATAAGGAGCCATATAGAAATGACTGGTTAAATGTGAGATCTTCAGATAAATTTAGTTTTATTTTTAAATAAAAAATTGAGCACAGCTAAAGGCTCTGCTACGTTTTTATATAAATCCATTCATTTGTTACAAATACTTATGCAAAGTAATTTTTGAAAATGAACAGAAAGGTGGCTAAAGGCAAAGGCTGAAATAATGGCTGCACATGCAGCCTGTGTTTTCTCCTTCCAGTACTGACTTCTATCCTAACTCCTTCTGTACCATGTCACCTTAGATCATTGAAAGTCATCCAACTGCAGATGATGCACCACTTAGTTTTATGGCAAACAAAATATCCAATTAAAATTATTGGTATGTCTTCTGTCCTTTCCCATATGCCATAACATGGTCTTGGACACCAGTGGCCAAGCTAACATAAGAGGTGAAGCTTACTTGGAATCAGCCCTAGACAAAGAACTATGGGCAGCTAAAGAATACTGAGTGAGAAAAATAGTGTCCCCCCTGGAAAGAACACACCAATTCCTTATCCAAAACCAAATGATAAGCCCTGGAAATGTACACATACAACAGTGTTTTACAAGGATGCATGTTGTATATATATATATATATATATATATATATGGAATATGTCTCTCTGTGTGTGTCCATGCACATGTCTGTATAGGTAACAACAATTAAAGAGAAAGAAGTCATGTATTTGAAAGACAGTATGGAGCAAGGAGTAGTGAGTGGGAGAATTTGGAAGGGAGACAAGGAAAATAACACATTAAAATATCAAAATATAAAATTTATTTTCATAAAAAAAGTAAATGGGCATCCATTTTTATTCACATGCTTGCCAACATGTGATACCACCAAAGTTTTTGCTCTTAGCCATTATGTTTGGTGTAAGGTAGATTCTCAGGGTCATTTTGATTTACATTTCCCTGATCATTAAGGACTTCAAACATTTTTTCAAGTGCTTCTCAGCCTCTCGAAATTCCACTGTTTGTGAATTCTCTGTTTAGTTCTATACCACATTGCCTGACTGGGTTATTTAGTTTCTTGGTGCTTAGCTTCTTGAATGTTGGATGTTAGCCCTCTACCCGATGTGAGGTTAGTGAAGTTTTTTTTTTTTAATCCAATTTGTAGGTTGCTGATTCATTCTATTGACTATGCCGTTTACCTTACAGAAGCTTTTTAGTTTCATGAGGTCCCATTTATCAATTCTTGATCTTAGAGCCTGACCCACTGGAGGTCTGATCGGGAAATTTCTTCTCTGTGTCAATGATTAAGAGGCTCCTTCCCATTTTCTCTTCTATTAGATTCAGTGTATCTGGTTTTATGTTTAGGTTCTTATATTTGGACTTGAGCTTTGTGCAAGGTGACAAATATATCTATTATCATATTTCCACATACAGACTGCCAGTTAGCCCAGAACCATTAAAAAATATTAAACAGCTATATCTACTAGTACAAAATAATTTCCAGAAATGCTTTATTAACATGAAATGAAAGCTAGAGAAGTACTGACAAATATGTATATATAGTCATATTTAAGAGAAAATTATTTATAGGTGGTTAAATGTTCACTCACCAATATATTGCTATTAAAATCTTAAGAGCTTAACATGTGTAACTATACACTTTAACGGGAAGGTGTATTTAAAAAAACTTTATATTTCAAAAATGTCAAATTATTTTTGACTCTGTTTCCTTTTATAATCCTAGCCAACTGATCCCTTGTAAAGAAAGATATATGTTTCCAGAAAAACGGGCCAACCATTTGGAATTATATTTCTGAATAATTATGCATAAGTATATGAAAATTATGAAATATTTCACTTACAATATGAACCAAACCATTTTAAGTTGTGAATGTGATTCTCTAGTTAATATATACATTTTGATTCCTATCAGACTTTAAGAAAATCACAGCAAATTCTGTCTTCCCTAATTATAAATGATCTAAATATGATTTACTGAAATGTTTTAGTTGTGAGTATGAACCATGGAAAAACACATTAAAATTGAAATTCTTTTTTATTTCATAATCAAATAGGTCACTACTCCATGACTCTACATGTCGTTGAAGATGTGGAAAAACTGGAATCCACAGTTATTTTGAATGGAAATATCAACTAGATGAGCCTCTTGGAAAGGAGCAATAGCTACTATAATAGCTAACAGATATAGATACTGTTAGCACGTGATTTAACACCTTCACTCCAGAGTTTAGCACCATGTGAAATGAAAATATGACTTGCAATTACTTGTGAATTATCTATGATGCCCAAAATTGAGCCAAAAGACTTTGCCAACATGTTAAATCTCCAGCCCATATTTCAAACTTCCAAACTTCAAAAATGTTTTGTTTAGAATGGGTAAAACACAATCAAACTATCTATAATCTCCAATTAATTGATAAGCATGTTATATCCCAAATAATACACTGATCTTGAGCAGTTTAGCTCTCTAATACTTGAATGTATAGCAATCCAAAAACATTGCCCAGTATAAAACAAGATAACCAGACATACAAACAAAAATGCCAAACCAAC
This sequence comes from Micromys minutus, assembly GCF_963924665.1. NCBI lineage: Eukaryota > Metazoa > Chordata > Mammalia > Rodentia > Muridae > Micromys > Micromys minutus. The sequence goes on from NC_137976.1 coordinate 52,535,976, forward strand.
AATATGTTGCATGTTTCTATTCATATGTTATTCTAGAAAAAGTCTATAGTTTAGTGGTTTCTGGGAACTGTGGATGAGAAAAGATATTGATTTCAAAGGGTTGTAAGGCAACCATTAAGTTAATGGAAATGTTCAGCGTCATGGCTGCAACTGAGAATATATACTTCCTGTGTTTCTTGGCTGTTTTCAAAAAATGCAGGCAAAACCAGTGACTATTATCTGGGTGTGAAGGCTCACACCTATAATCCCAGCCCTTAGGAGACTGAGACAAGAGGACCAGGGTAAATTTCAGGCAATCACAGCTACACAGTGAAATCTAGGCTTCAGCAAATAAACAAATCTAAGGAACAGTAACAATAACAACAACAAAAGGAAACATCAAATTAGTGATTAAAATGTGGGATAAATACCTCTCAAGAAGCATGAGTATGAACATAAGTTATTTTATACTTTATTTTATAAATTTTATAATCCTGAATTGGTTTAAATGTATTGATTAATGATTAAAATATTGCTAGATTTTATAATACTAAACATTAGATATTAGTAATATATAGTAACATTCTAGTATATGCTATAGTTTTTCTACTTTATCATAAGTTTATATATATATATATATACTTAATATATATATATGCATATATAATGATGTTGTATAAGTCTAACTGTTAGTTATATATAAGTATAGTTGACTATATATAAATATGGTGTTAATATTTCATAAATATCTTAGCAAAATTAGTTTGCTTTTTTCTTAGAAAGATGTTTGTCAGTATCTTTCTACTTGAGTGAAAACATTGGGTTAGACAATAGGAGCCTATTTAAAAATTAGTCTTGTGGAAATAAAATATTATAAAATGGATTTTCTATGACAATGAGTTCAAAGGCTAATTTTCTCATTATTGATCTTTCTCAGAAATGATTTCTTTGTAATTATCCTCCCCCTTTTTACTAAAATTGCTTCAACCCTTTCTTTAAAGGGTTCTTTTGAGTCTATCTATCTTCCACTCACTCCTCTTCCCCTAATCACTGATTCATTAGAATCTGAACAGCTGACTAAGCCAGAATTATCAAGAAAGACTTCTCTGCAGTGAGAGTCAGATGCACTGGAAGACACACTGAGATACGTAAGGAAAAAGGCACAGAATCTGTCCCTTGAATAAGAGAAAAAAAAATCTGTAGTACTACCAACTGAACCATAACCAGAGATGGCTTCCTAAAAGTTTGCCTATAATACATTAAACATTCTAATGCAATGATTTTATGTCTTTAGTGTAAATATAAAAATGTATGTGTAGATCTTGAAGATTTTCTTTTATCTTTAGCGTAGAATTCACAGGTATAGGCTGGATGTTGACTACAAATGTATGAATAGCATACAATGTGAGGTTTCATTTGTCAGTCACAATAAAGATAGCATGAACTTCACTCATATATACTAGTACCTGTACACACATGCATGTAATCAGACTCACAGCTATACACACACACACACACACACATACACACACACACACACACACACACACACACCACTGCCTATGAGGAAACATATATTACAAAAGGCCAAAAAGAAAGTGTATGGATTTTTGAGAGTAAATCCAAATTTATTTTTATGCCACGTCATTTCAAACACTGTGATTCCCACACCGTGGTTCCCTGGGACAGCATGCCAGAGGGACAAATTGTAACCTTTCACTGCAAACCCCCAGCAAGTCATTCAAGTCCACAGCTTCGGAAAGTCAGGTCTCTTTAGTCTATTCCTGTAGTTCCTGGTTTTTCTTTCAAGGGAGTGAACTCAAAAAATAGGTAAATCGGTAGGTCAGCACACACCTTTAATTCTAGCATCCCAGAGGAAGAGGCTGGTGGATGTCTGTGAGGCAAACCAACTCCACCCCACCAGACACACAAAACAATTTAAACAAGGAACAAAAACCCACAGAAATTTTCAGTGTAGGGCCTAACATCAAGTGAGGGAAAATGCATCAGATTCAGAGGTGGGGATCATGGTTGGTATGAATTAATTTCTTTACAATTTTGTGAAAATGAGTGGAAGGATTGAGGGACTCCACAGAACAAAATCAACCAAAAAAAAAAAAAAAAAAAAAAAAAAAAAAAAAAAAAAAAAAAAAAACCAAAAACAAAAGATGCAAAGATCCATTCAATAGATCAAAATGTCTTCTTAAAGGTGAATTCAGGAAATAGGAAGGGCCTAAACAGATACTCTAACTAAGCAGATCAGGAAGAATTTCCCACAGCCAGCCCTCTTTGAGGACAGATTAAATATTTGATGACAGACAGGGGAAACAGGAAGACAATCCTGAGTGGGAAACGCATCAGCTGAGCTATCAATGTTGGTGGTAGACCTTGCCTCCTCTATGTTCTATAGTAGGGCCACAAACTTTGACCAAGCAGAGTAGAAAACGTTAGAAAAAAGGTGGATTTTGACTCCTGATTTTATTATTCAACTTCTTTTTCTACTGAAAGTAGTCCTCTTGGTTGGAAAGCCTGGCCTCCCAACACCAGAGTCCGCTGGTGTTGGTTTTTTTTTTTTTTTTTTTTGAACGGAGTGGGTGGATGGGGTACCAGGATGAGGGCAGAAGCTCCCCTTTCCCGCCCCACACACATTTTACTGGTAGTCTTGGGTGGAGAAGAGGAACTGCACTTGAACAGACTGGGCTGCTGTGGGAGGGGGTGAACAAGAGTGACTAGCTGGGGGAGGGGAGCCACCTCAGTTCCAAGCTTCATTCTCCTCTAATGTGTCTCCACTGACCTTATTCTCTGCAGTTTTGGAGAGCATCTTTTTCTTTTTTCTTTTCTTTTTCTTTTCTTTTTTTTTTTTTCTGGTTGTTTCAACTTGAAGAACTCTGGAGAAGAGCCTTCAGCTTTGCATCCTGAACTTCCCTCTCAGACTTGCACAGGTCAGCAAAGGGACCACTGGTTATCCACATGGGGCCATTAGGCATGTGTAAAACTATAATTTTTTTTTCAGCAAATTTCCATTTAGACTTCCTATCTCACCTTTTTAAAAAATAAAACAACTTTATTTTAAAAACAGAGATAAATGTACAGATTTTTAAAAACATTTTTTGCATAAAACTATATAAAAATATTTTTGTCAGTACTTGATTTTTTTAAAGGTTTGATAGTATGCATTGAAATCTTATAGTTACAATGAGCATAAAGTACATGTAAAACAAAACAGAGCATGGAAATAGTCAAAGTTTTCTTGGTGTGTAAGGATTAAACATAATGACTTTTAAATACCAAAAATTGCCTCATGGCTACATTCTTAGCTCTTGAATTATTAATGATTTAAGGTCTAGGTGTACCACACTCTAAATTTAAAGTGGGTAACACACTCAGGCTTCTTATCATAGAGAATGTTGACGGAAGTAACTCATGTTTGGCAAACTCTACCATACCCATGCTAGCCTTCACGTCTTCAAATGCTCTTAAAGTAAATGGCATGGCATCCAAATGCCTTTCCACCTCACTGAAAAAGGCACATGAAGTTTTCGTTTTCAGATCATATTTTTTAGAGGGGTCTTGCTTCTAAATTGGTGGTTCTTTCTCCTGCATCTTTAGCTTTGCTTCTCCTGAGCTGATGAGGACATCCCAGAGCATAAAACTCATGCACCTCAAATTCTGCCATTTCATGGTCCTTCTGCTGGTTTGTAGAATTCTGGATAATGGTTTTCTCTCCATTGATCACACAGTGCTTAAACTGATGTGACAGCATTCCTTCAATTGGTTTGCAATTAAATGAGTGAGCAATTTTATTCTAGGATTCTGTCACTTGATCTGGTTTCCAGGTATGACGAGTCATAAAGCAGGTTTGGCACATAGGTGTGTGGCCTTAATGACATCTGCTTTCTGCTTTTTACCCTGTCACCTGAGTCCCCTGAGCTACAGAGATTATGAAAGTGTGAGCCACTTGGGCAATGAAGCCATCTAAAATAAATCCCAAGGTCAATTTTTAATAAGTCACCATCCCTGAGGATATAGCCCTGGTCAGTCTTCAAAGGGGACAAGTGGCACACACAGTTATTTATAGAAATGCAGGTAGGAAAGGGAATACCTCTCTTCTTCTCTTTTTTCTTCTTGAACATCTTCCATAATTGTGGCATCACCTTCTTCACACAAGCTCAGTACAGACATTCCCGAGCTGGAAGCTGGAGGCTTCCTCCAAAGATTGAAGCACTAGGTTGGTCTCATGAATGCTCAGAGATATATACCTCCTTGCACTTTGGCAGGTTTCATAGTAACATATTAATTATCTAAGACCTCTTTGAAGGATTGTAGCTATCATATAATTTCAAGTATTAGACTTCTTAAGACACCCCTACACACACACACACACACACACACACACACACACACACAAACATACACTCACATGTGCTATGTGTCTTGTGAGTAAGAAAGCAGGAAACTACTGGAATATTTCTTGGGCTTAAGCTAACAAATGCCAATGCACAGGGTAATCAAAGCTGGATGAGAAATGGCAGAAATGACACTTCTAATACATCAATCTCTTGTATCTCATTTAACTATAAAACCACAACACTTAGACTTAGTGTCAGTTCATTCCATCAAGGTATCTTGGAATCTGTGCCAGAAAACATCATTTTAACCTGGTCCCACATAAGCTTTGCCAGGCTTAGTGAGCTGCTGTCAGAATACTGAGTGCTGAGGTATACCTCACCATACTGTCGGAAGACCTATGTTAGACATGCAAGCCCATCATGCATTGCTCACGTAATTCTTCTATGCCTCCTTGCCTATTGCTTACCTTTCTGAAATACCTCATCATCAATGATATTAAAAATCATATATTAAAAGTCATGACTGCTCCATCTCTGATGGACTATTGAAAGTTGACAGCTTCTAGGGGAAAATCAGTTTTCTTTAAGACTATGGCCTATGCTTCCAGTTATTGCCTTATACTCATAAGAATATCATAAACATAACCTGGATGTGTAGATTATTTTTATAAAAGAGAAGGGGCAAGAATTTGGAAGATAGTGTGGTGGTTGGGATAGATGTGGGAAGATAAAAGGGAGAAGTAAGTGGGTGATAAATATGATCAAAATACCTGTTATGAGATTCTAAGATAAGTAACAAAATACTATATAAAACTCATAGCTAAAGAATTTAATTTTAAATGTTCATGGTTCTCCAATATCTGACATGAACATACACTATTTTAATATGAAATCAGACTATTTCTTCTATGCAATACTTCAGCATAAATTAATTATCAAGAACGTTACTCACATTCCAAAAGTATTTTAAAGATGAAGTACATTTACTGGGCTAAGTTTCTTTCTTTCTTTTTTAAATTTTATTTAATCATTTTTTACAATTCAACTTTTATCCCCTTCCTGGGCCATCCTTTGACTGTACCCCACCACATATTCATCTTCCCCATACCCCCTGTCTACTCAGGGATGTCTCCGTACCCCATTACCCACCAAACAGACATTCTCATTCCATGAGGCCTCCAGTCTCTTGAAAGTTATGTGTATCTTCTCTGACTGAGTCTAGACCTGGCAGTCCTCTACAGTATATATGTTTGGGGCTTCATTTCAGCTGGCGTATGCTGCCTGGTTGGTGATCCAGTGTCTGAGAGATGTCAGGGGTTCAAGTTAGTTAAGACTCCTGGTCCTCCTACAGGGTTGCCCTGCTCAGCTTCTCCCAGCTTTTCCCTAATTCAACCACAGGGGTCAGCAGCGTTTGTCCATTGCTTGGGTATAAATATCTGCATCTGACTCTTTAGCTGCTTTTGGATCTTATGGAGGACAGTGATGATAGGTCCCTTTTTGTGAACACTCCATGGCCTCAGAAATAGTGTCAGACCTTGGGGCCTCCCCTTGAACTAGATCTGAGCCCCTTTCCTCTGGTTCCTTTTTTTCCCCTGCAGTTCTTTCAGACAGGAGCAATTATGCATCAGAGTGCTATGAACCTCCATGTGGTTGCTGGGAATTGAACCCAGGTCCTCTGAAAGAGGAGCCAGTGCTCTTAACCGCTCAGCCATCTCTGGAGTTCTGGGCTAAGATTCTAAACATAGATTTTAGCTTTTACAAGACTATAATTCTCCATTGAGTCAACTTCTCAAAATCCACTAAAGGTGATGTCACTAAAATTAATTTATTTAGTATCTCACTGGAACTGATCCAGAAAAAAATATAAGAATATTTGCATATCTGCATGTCCCACTCCCTTTGAATAAGAGCATCAAAGGCATTCAGTTCCACTCTGCATTGTTCTGAGTGCTAGTTTCATTTGCTTAATGAAAGCTTCCTATCAAACTGGACCCATGATTCTTCCTCCAAATTTGAGATGATATATTCTGTAGTTTCTTCTGGTCAACATGAGTTTAAAAACATATTTAGAGAAAAGTCCCAAATCAAGGGTTGGAGAAATAGATTAATGATAAAGGACACTTAACTGTTACTGCAGAGAACCAAGGTTTGGGTCTCCTCACAGAAGGCTCACAGCCACCTGCAACTCCAGCTCTAAGGAATATAACTTCTCTGCTAGCCTTCATGGGTATCACATGCAAAAAAGACCACAAAGAAATAGGGGGAACCCCATTTTGCTTTCATACTCCTGGTGGACTTTAAAATTATCACCTCCTTTGGAATTACAGTATGGATGTCATGTGGGGACAATAGGTGAGAAAATACCACAGTTGTTTCCTTCAGAGAGAGCGAGAGAGAGAGAGAGAGAGAGAGAGAGAGAGAGAGAGAGAGAGAGAGAGAGAGAGAGAGAGAGAGAGATACAGGGAGGGAGAGGGAAGGAGGGAGGGAGATACAGAGAGAGAAAAAGAGAAAGAGGGAAAAGACAAGAGGAGGGAAAGAGGAGACAAGAGGAGAGAGAGAAAGTTAAAAATAAGTCTTTCAAAGGGGAAAAACAAGAATGATATCTAAGTTTCAAGTTGTAAAATTTTTGAGAAGGGCTGACATTTCTTCCTGGGTTCCTCACCTCTGTCTGCAGTGTGTCCGGTCCCAGCACAGAACTGCCCTTGTCACATCCACTGCTGTATCACATCAAATTGCTTACAATTTAGGCAACCTTCATTTTACAAAATAGCGCATTGTAGTGCTTGATCCTGGCAAGTGAGCTATGCCACATTCAAATGGAAGGGTTTCCAGTTGGGGAGGTGGAGAAAGTGAAAAGTGCTGCTGCTAGGCACTGTAGTGATGAGTCTTCTACCTACTCACTGAAAGTGAAAGTGATCTCTTTAGTGTGCTTGTGGTACTTTACACTGTAGCAGATGTGGCCACAGGCTGTGATAAATGCTCACTCATCTTCCCACCCCCATGTGCTATTACATAGCCTTTGTACCATTCCATATCATCACAAGAAAAAGTTACAGCACTATAAAATGGAACATCTTAAAAGACTGAGAAATATCACATTCATAAACATAAACATAAACATAAACATAGTAATGGTTCTAGAGCATTATTAATTACTATTAGTCTCCTACTATATTTAGTTTACATTATACTCTATCAACAAATGAATGAGGAACTGTATATCTAAAGTTCAAGATTACTCATTGGTTCAAATATTCACTGGAGACCATGGAACAAAAACTTCTGATAAAAGAGGATTACAACAGCATCTTAAAAGTTTCCTGATCATATGACACCTGATTATGCTATTACCCCTTGTTAGGATACTGCACATTACATATGTCCATACAAAAACAATCTAAAAATATTTAAAATGTAATTTTTGAACCAACAGTATGTAAAGTACTAACTTTTATATATTGACAAATTCTTCTCTTAGGAGTTCTATCAACTTCATTCTGCATCACATAAGAGAGAATCTTGCTTTCACTGGTCCATTTTGTCCTACTACATATAACAGGGTGTCACAGAGAGAGTAGAAGGCTTCTATTCTATCCACATGTAGCACTCGTAGGCTTTATAAGAGATAATTTATTTCAAAAGTGTAGCTAATTCAACTATAAAATAAAAGGTGATCCTACAAAGCTGTAAAACTTAGATATAGTACAAAGCAGTGAATGCAGGACCTGCCGAACAGCTAAAGTCACAGACACAGACGCAATTAAAATGGTTCCTTAAAATTATTTTTGTTAATTTTAAACTTGAGTATTGTATTTATATAATTTGTAACCTTCTCTTTCTGCCTTATAACTTCTCCTTTACCCGATTCCTCTTTCTCTCAATCTTACAATCTTGTCTTCCTTTATTATCATTAGTATATGCCTGGGTGTGTATACTTGTTTGTTTTTTCTCTCTCCCTGTCTCTAGCTGTTTCTCTGTCTCTATCTCTCCGTCTGTCTCTGTGTATCTGTCTGTTTGTTCCTCTCTGTCTCTCTGTCTCTCTCTGTCTCTCTGTCTCTCTCTCTTTCTCCCCCCCGTGTGTGTGTGTGTGTGTGTGTGTGTGTGTGTGTGTGTGTGTGAGTGTGAGTGTAGAGTGTACTAAGACTATACAGTATTGCTTTTAAGTACATGTGTTTTAGGGCATATCAGGAATTTTTTCCCTAGAGAAAAAAAAAATTTCCACATTCAACAGTTGATTTCTTGTATCTCTTTAATGCTGGAGCCTTAAGAAATATCCCCATCCACATTGGCATATATATGCTGGCTTTATGCAAGTCTTGTTTGGGTGACCATATTGTTGAGATTTCATGGGCATAGCTTGTTATATCTAAATACATTCTGGTTTTATGTCCCTTTTAATTCTTTAACCTCTCTTCTTTAATGTTTCCTGGGCCTTAGATGTAAAGGCTGCAATGTAGATGTACACAGTATGATAGAACAGCCCCAGTTGCTTATTTTGAAGAGCTTTGGATACTCATAATAATGTCCATTTCTACAAAAACAAGGGTCTTGATAGTGAGAACTATAACTATCAGTCACTGTGAGGATGAATAATTAGGATCAAGTTAGACATTGAGTTAGTTTAAGGGAATGGCAGAGTAGCTTCTTCAGTAAGGTCTATGACCTCTCTAACCATAGGTAGTTGGCTATGTTCAGTGCATGCGCTTTCTCTTATTGAGTAGGCCTTATATCCAGTCAGATAGATAATCCAATCTTGATTCCTTATAAGATAAAACCAGTGTCTTGTCAGGCTGAACACTGCTATGTTTCACAGGCTTTGCAGCTGTGTGGGACTAGTGATTGTTTTTATCCATTGGCAGCTTCCACAGTTTCTTCTCACACCATGAGTGCTAGTTATCAGAGAAGAGGCTTCCAGGTCAGTTTTTGATGGATTCCTCAAAGTCCTTTGTCTCTAGTAAATGATATCTTCTAGATCTTCACTTTAAGATCTCTGAGGTAAGCAAGAACAATAACAACTGTCTATGTTCCAAAGGGAGTCTCTGGAACTCCACTGAATAACTACATGAAAGGAGGCTTCCTGTGCCTGGCATTGGGATTTTCCTAGCTATTTTTATGCCTCTTAGAGGGAGTACTAATATTCCATATGCCATGTGAGATATCCATTTAAAGTACACACACATGTTTTAAATTATGTTTATGACCCATAATTTTAAAATTACATTATATATCATAGTATCTCTGAACTTAAAAATTCCTTTTGGGAATAATTTTTCATTTTAAATAGCCTAATAATCATTGTATATAATTACGCGAGCTTATATATATTTCATAATTTTAATTATCTTGAATTATTCTTCTCAACAATGCTACCACATGCTTTTGATTATGAAAAATACTTAAATAGAAAAATAACAACAATAAATGTTAACCGAATTCTGATTAACAATAGTCAAGGAAGTGAACAGTGCTATTGTAAAGTGGTAGGTGACAGGGAAATGAAATTGATGCTGGTCATGGAGTAAACCAGAAACAAACGAAATCACAGCTCAGAGTCCATGGAAAGACCCTTCTAGTAACTTCAGGTGGAAAGTAAAATACAAACTCTGCCACTCAGCAGTGAATATAAACATTGGCTACTGCAGTAATGCGTTGAGTATTGATCCAATCACAAGATGTATTATGCCTATACTAAAAGATCAAATATGCAGTTTTAATAAAATATCTTTAAATATTTGGGAAAATGCATAGTAGTGTGAGAACATCATTTAATTCTTTGAAGATCATTAGAAGGTTAAATAAACTAGTTGACAACAGTTATGAGTGAGAAGTTAACTGAGGGAATTTTCAAAAGAGAGAGGGAATTATTTTTTTATCATAACAAAGTATTAGTTAAATTTTCAAATACTGCATATAGAAAATTTTAAGGACTAAAAATAAAGCAAGATTTATATAAAAATATAAAATAAAATAAAAATTAACTGAAATAAAGAACTAAAACAATTGAAATAAGGAAAGGGGAAAATGAGATATATTGTTTGTAAAGTGAGTTCATTCAAGTATCAGTGGATATAAGGCAAGACAAGCTAAAGAAAGGAAGGATGATCCAAGATATAAGACTTGTTTTTGTCCACATAGAAAACAAATGATTCCTGTCACAAACAGCTTTTTAAAATGTCCTTGTTGATGCACATTAAGATGCTGAACCTAGGCTTAAAGAACATTGATTAGTGTATTATGGTTTTCGGGTTGCTAGATTTTGTGTTTGACTAATTGACTTATAGGGTACTTCTCTGTCCATTATCTGCTCAGAATATAAAAAAAAAAAAAAATCATTACTCTTATGAACATCAACCAAGATACCTAAGAACAAAAACAGAAAAGAAGACTAGGGAAAGAGGCTGGCATCTAAAACTGAAGGGACAATTTTCATACAAATTGTTGCTTTGTATAGAAAAAGACATATGTTACACCCAACACCTAACCTCTTTGCCCTCTAACATGTTTGGCTAAACAAGTGGGACCTCATGATCAATGTGAAGTGTCAGTATATTCAATATGATACCAGGCTCCATTTTATACTTGATAGAGAAAGGGATTCCAATTATAGGCTATATCAAGCCCAGAAGATCGTCAGACTCAATACAACCATGGTATGTTTTCTAACCTTTAAAATGTGTTCTTATCTCTTAATTTGCGATGGCTTCATGAACATTGACTTGAAAAAAAAGTTTTTTGTAAATCAATATTAAGAACATTCCAAAGAATTCCTTTCCACTTTCTGATCAATAATTTTTTAAAAACTTGAATGTTTTAATTCGAAAGTATTTGCAAAACAACCTCAGAAATCTGCAGTTCGAGTGCCATTGTAGAATCCCATGTGTGTGGGAACCTCGGGTATCCGTCCTGGGCACATGCATATTAAGAAGTACAGCAATATATAAAATATATTTAAGACTCTGTTGTGATGGCTTCCTCCCAGACATGATTTTAAAATATTGCCCCACATGGGTGAAACCCTTTCCTTCTCTGTTCATAGCTTTTTTTTTGGACCATCCTTCCTTTCTTTGGCTTATCTTGCCCTATATCCACTGATAAGTGAATATAATCACTGAACAAACAACGTATCTCTTTTTCTCCATTTCCTTATTTCAACAATTCTAAAATTTATAAAAGAAAATATTTAGCTTCTTTCTATCCCTTCTCCCATTTATATTTTCTATCACATAGTTTTTCCATAAAACTTATAATATGTTCACTTTTGCATCCCATCTCCTGTTTGAACTGCACTTTGCAATGGTTAATCTTCAACATCTGGATTGCATTTGAAATGGCCTAGAAAATAAAGTCTTTTGATAGAATTTCCAGAGAGTTAAATTGGAGGAAGCTACAGTGTGAATGTGGGGCACCTCACTCCATGAACTGGATTCCTAGGCTAAGGAAAGGGGGTAAAATGGGAAGGTCTCTGCCTACCAGCACCCATCTCTCTTTGCTCAGGTGTGAACACTCCGAAGTGACAAGCACTATGTTCCTGACACAGTGTCTGCCCTGCCATGAAGGACTTCCCTGTCAAACTGAGAGAATAAATAACCCCTTCTTCCATCAGGCTAGTTCTTGTTAAACAGTTGATCACACCAACATGACTTCCATTGCTACTACTGATTTTAAACAAGTTCACCTGTGAGAGAAATCTGTCAGAGACTTCCTGCCTTGGATTTCTTTCTTGGTCTACAATGACAAAGTGCAAAAAAAGAGGTTGATTTTACTAGCATCAAAATGAGACACGGCAAACTTGTCTAAAGAATTAAAATAAACATTTTCCAATATTGGGGCATGCCATTCTGTGTCAGGCAATGCACAGAAGCATGATACTAATGATGATGAGGCTCGATGTTAACAATAATGGTAACCATCATGCGAACACAAACATCCACAAAGGTTGTTGAAGTAGTGGCCGCAACATGTAGCAGCCATTAGGGGTGTGTAGAATACTGGCTGCAGGAACAGCAATAGGTGCAACCTCCAAACCAGTTACCTGATATCATTGCATGCTCTGCATTCATACATGCAGCTTCCAGACTCTTCTATGAATGTTCATTAGCTTTTATCTGGTTCCATATGAATTCACAAATATTGTACAAAATGAAATCTTGTAACCAAGTGAGTAAAGTAGGGTTCCATGGTAACAATATATCCATGGATAAGTCTGTGGTTTTGCCCTGTGTCCTAACTGCTCATGTCTTATCAGCTGACCTATATGTATTTACTGATGTTGGAGTGGGACTTAAAGCTTTCTTTTGCCAAGTTTCTTTCAAAACCCACTATTACATGTTGCTGTCACTGTTCCTCCTGGCATTTAAGAAAGGTTCAGTAAGAATTACAGAATGACAAATCTATATGAATTTTCATAAGCTTCTGGAGAACTGAGCACCACATACTACAAAGTGTCATAAGCTAAGACACAGTAGGATGTCTGGGGAAAATGCATCATCCTGTTGCAGCCATGAATGTTCAATTATTTGTGTCCTCCCTTTAAGGAGAGAGAGAAAGGGGGCTAGTGACACGGTTTTAAATGTGTACATTATATTATTTAAATTTTTCCCCAAAGTGGAGTATTAGCAAATAGGATTTTCCCACTTTTGATATGGTACTATTTGCTCTGTGTTTTAAATTAGGCTCATCTTTGGAGGTTTACTTAGGCCTGAATAATGAGAGCCAAGATTTGTGGATTTTCAGAGGGAAGAAATGACTTCCAAGTGAGAAGTAATTTCCAATAAAGTAAAAGAGATGAGGTCCATCTGTCTACAGAAAAATCTCACAAATCAAGCTCATTTTCCCAGTTTGTTAAAAGTCAAACATTCTTTCTAACAACACACACTGCCCTACTTTCCTTTGTCAAGGGATTCTAATAATGCTGTGAACTTTATTGTTTACATCATAGCCAAGGCCAAGGATGTGAACATTGCCTGAGCTTGTGCCATTCTCTTAGTTTGATTCTCAATATTATACAAACAAGATAAAACAACTCAACTAAAAATAACAGCAACAAAAATTAACCAAACAACAGCAACAACAACATGCATACACATACAAACACACACACACACACACACACACACACACACACACACACACAGAGTCATCTACCCCTTACATGCATTGGTAAACAAATACTACATAGAATATCTAAATCAAAATTCTACAACAACCAAGGAGAGAAGCTGAAATGTAAGAGCACCTATCCTAAGAGGCACTGTTGCATTAAAAGATCCCTCCCATTTTATTAATATGTCCATGAAAACGGCTTCCAATTTATAAAATCTTGCAGAAGATTGAAACAGAAAATAAGTCAGCAGAAAATAGATTTGACATGCATCAAATGACATTTTCTTAAAATAAAGAGCAAGTTTAAGAAATATTTAAAAAACAATATTCCTATGCATGTTCAAGCTTTTCCCTACCTCATACTGATGTAGAAAACAGTGCTTCTCTGTTCTCTTACAGCATCTCTACATGTAAGTCTATGTATATTTGCCTTCTTCTCCTTTATATGCCATTGGTTATATCTGTGTGTTTATCTAGGACTATAAACTGTAAATATGCAGGAGTTACTGTTCCTTTTCACTCTTCTCAAGAGTTCCATGTAACTTATGGAAATTGGAATAAAGAGCTTTACCAATCCTATACCTGATAAAGGGCTAGTATCCAATATATACAAAGAAATCAAGAAATTAGCTTCTAGAGAATAAAATAATCTTATTAAAATGGGGTACAGAACTAAACAATGAATTCTCAACTGAGGCATATCGAATGGATGAGAAGTACCTAAAGAGATGCTCAACATCCTTAGACATCAGGGAAATGCAAATCAAAATAACCCTGAGATCTCAAGTCACACCAGTCAGAATGACTCAGATCAAAAACTCAGGTGACAGCAGATGCTAGGGAGAATGTAGAGAAAGAGGAATACTCCTTCACTGTTGGTGAGGTTGTAATCTGTTACAACCACTCTGGAAATCAGAACACTGGACATAGTACTACCTGAGGACCCAGATATACCAGTCCTGGGCATATACCCAAATGAAGCTCCAACATCTAACAAGGACACATGCTCCACCATGTTCATTTCAGCCTTATTTATAATAGCCAGAAACTGGAAATAACCCAGATGTCCTTCAACAGAAAAATGGATACAGAAGATGTGGCACATTCACACAATGGTGTACTGCCCAGCTATTAGAAAAAATTACTTCATAAAATTCCTAGGCAAATAGATGGAACTGGAAGCTGTTATCCTTAGTAAGGTTACCCAGTCACAAAAGAAAAGTCATGGTATGTATTCACTGATAAGTAGTTACTAGCCCAAAAGGCTCAGAATACCCAAGAAACAATTCATAGAATTTATGAAGCTTAAAGAGAAGCAAGACCCAAAGCTGGATGCCTCAGTCTATCTTACAAAGGAGAACAAAAGAGTCATGGAAGGAAATAATGAGACAAATAGAGCAGCAGGTATTGGAGAAAAGACCATCTAGAGACTACCTCACCTGGGATCCATCCCATATGCAGCTATCAAACGATGCACAATTGCTGATGCCAAGTAGTGACTACTGGCAGGAATCTGATATGGATGCCTCCTGAGAGGCTCTACCAGAACCATCCTGATACAGAGGAAGATGCTTGCAAATAACCATGGGACTAAACACTGGGACCCCAATGAAGGAGCTTGAGAAAGGAATGAAGGAGCTGAAAGGGTCTGCAACCCCATGGGAAGAACAAAATTATCAACTATCCCACCACAGCTCCCAGGAACTAAAACACCAACCAATGAGTTCAGAAGGAGAGACCCATGGCTCCAGGTGCATATCCAGCAGAACATAATATACTCTGGCATCAGTGGGAAGAGAGGACTTGTTCTAGTGAAGGCTCATTTTTTCAGTGTAGGGGAATGTCAAGGCATTGAGGTGGGAGAGTTTGGTTTGGAGAGGGAGCACTTTCATGGAAGCAATGGGAGCAGGAGTGGTGATAGGTTTGGGGAAAAGAGGATAACATATGAAATGTAAATACAGAGCTTATCTAATAAAGACAAGGTATATTTCACAGAGGATGTTGTAAAACCATAACCTTTGGAAGAGAGTAGACTAGAAAACAAGTTTTCTTTGTCCAAGTTTCCTGTTTAATAAATATTGGGAAACTCTCACTAAGAGTACACAGGTTGGACCAATCTCCATCTTTCCCTGAGAGAGGTTTCACTATTTTATAGGCTAAGACAATTGAATGGCTTTTTTAATTCATAATTTTCCTAGTCCTCGAAATGATTCTGACACACTTAGGGTGTAACTTCTTCAGGGACAAAGATTTGCTCTTGAATTGCTTGCTTGGCCTCTTACTGGATCATGAGGAAATATGCTGTCCTCTGTGTATGAACCTTCATCCCTTTTCAGAAGATATGGGTGGCATCTTTCCCTTACATCTGTAAAAATGCCCCTAAATCTCACCTTTCCTAAATTACATGGTTTTTCTAAGCATATTTACGATGAGGCTAAGATGTGTGCAAAGACATTTTATTATGGAGAAAGTTGATCATATTTCAAATGGTTTTTCTAATATCTGTTTCCAGCTTCACTACATATGAGGTTAAAGCTCATATAATCCTCAAAGTAAGCATGGAACCTAACAAACATTCATACTATGGGCTGAGCACTTCAATGGGCTTTACCAAAGAAGGGTGAAGAATAAGATGATATAATCCACAAATGATCCATTCAGACACTTAAATATTGAATGCACAATGATTGACAGTTTATCTTGTCTAAAGACTTTTAGTCCCAAATTCCAGCGCCTTTTAGAAAAAGAATCAATTCACAAGATATTCAATGAGTTCCCAGAATGCCTGCAACTCTATCACAAAGCCCCATCTGCAGAAAGGTCACCTACTACAGGCACCATACAAAACTGCTTCCACTGCTAGATTAAGTCTGAGTATTTGAAACATCTTTAGAGAAATAAAAAGAAACTCGCTAATGATTGAAATTTCATCTAAAATGGATGAAATGGTGCAGAGTATTATTCCTCTGGATATTCTTTCACTGGCTTTTCTTTTTTGGAAACAACTGGCAAATCTCTCCTGGCCTTTGGATATTTATATGTAATTATGAGAGACCGGAATATGTGCCAAGGACTGGGCAAAGCCTTTGTGTGTCTTTTCATGCAGTCTTCTAAATCACCACAAAGCAAAGTTTGAATGCTGTCAGTTTGCATGGGAGGAAATTGCAGTGCTGAAATGTATGCAGATCATTGACTAATGGGTGGTAGTTTCAACCCATACAGCCCCATAGACATTCCTGTAATTTCTTCTGATCTTCATAAACTGGAGCTGGGAAACTTCCTCTTTCCTGAAAACATTCTCATGAATCATTAAAACCTTGGAAAGCGATTTAATCAATGTCTTTATTTTAAAGGTGATGATGAGAACTCTCTTTTCCTGTGTCTTTTATTTCAAGAATCATAAAATAAGCTTCAAGAATATACATGGCTAAACAACTCACGTGCTTTTTCTAGTAAGTATTATTTAAATGCCTTGCTTTATAAAACAACTTGAATATATGAAACTTACAAGAACTTTCTCTGATAACCTTTATTTATATTATTTTGTGAGAACTTTCAAGCTTTCTGAATAACTAATAATATATCCATGGAGATGATCAAATCACAGTGGGTATTACTTATTTCATAGTTGTGTACTAGTTCTGTATCTTCATAGTGCACACATTCGTCATTTTAATGTCCCTATAATATTCCATCAAACTGATGGACCATGAAACTCATTCTCCATCTAACTTTATTTAATAAATAATAAACCTCGGTTTTGTGTAGGCATGTGATAGATATGGTCAAGCATATTTTCAATGAACAAAATTTATTCCAGAGTAAGTAGATTGTGATCTATGTCCAAACGTCAGATTTGAGAGAAAAGCCTAAGGAAATGCAGATAGCCTCATTTGTGCGTCTTTGCAATTCTGAGGTCTAGAATAGCAATTCTTTACCTTCTACCTGTAACACATATTAGCATTATTTTGATTATGCGTGAATGATTGTGGATGCATCTTGCACCTTGTAAATTCATGACACAGACACAATAAGCCTCTTCCCCCATACTCAGAAACTCACAGAAAAAATGAACAGAGAATTGTAAACATTGAACAGAGATAGGTTTAATATATGAAGACTCCATTAAAAAAAAAAAAAAAAAAAAAAAAAAAAAAAAAAAAAAAACGTAAGGGTTGTAGGATAAGTTTAAATGGAGAGAGAGCTTCCAGATAATGGATGAATTTGAGGTGATGGCATCTGCAGTTATTTCTCACTCACTGATGGACGTCACTGGGTGCATTTATCAAACACAGTTGAGCTCCTGCAACTCTTTGCTGTCTGAGAGGAGTTTATCTGTCTGGTGTGAATAATTCAGCTATTAGAGGACAAATGGCTCTGTTTATTTATCCACAAGTAGATGTGTCGGTCTTTTCTGAGATATCAGTACCTTTGAGGCCAAAGGCAGTGCTTGACTTAGGTGTTTGTCAGGAGCTATATTTGTTTCTTGGGGATGGTCCAGC
This sequence comes from Micromys minutus, assembly GCF_963924665.1. NCBI lineage: Eukaryota > Metazoa > Chordata > Mammalia > Rodentia > Muridae > Micromys > Micromys minutus. Next base: position 52,553,908 of record NC_137976.1, read on the forward strand.
TGCTCCCTGATAAAATTCTGAAGGGCACAAGAACAGCAGGAATGTGATGGTGCTCAAGCATAAAGGATGAATCACAAAGAATTAATGTTTGTGAAAACTACCATTCACTGATGGAGATAGGGAAGCCACAGAGAAAGTTTCTCACCCAGGGAATCATGGGCAGGAAAACCCAAGATATTTATAAATAGAGGCATTATTTTGGAAGTAAATATTGATACACATAAATGTTTATGAGTAGAATATTGATATTCCATTAAACTATATTACCAGTTGAAAATATCATGTGGCAAAGTCAGTGTGGTACTCCTTATTAATAGTGATTATTTCAATGGGGTGCACAAAGGTAATGAATGCAGACCTTTAATGGCGCATTTCTATCAATCCACCCATATACATCTGTGAAGGCATTCCTTTATAGCGACTGTACATCTCAATTTCATTGCCTAAGCCTGGGAATGTAATATACACCATAAGAACAAAGCCATAATGTTAAAAGGAGAGTAGGAAAATAAAATGTTATGACCTCTCTTTAGACCTTGGCAATATCATAATAGTTCATTTAAAAGTTCAGGAGGGCATGAGGGAAGGAAGTACACCACAGGGACAGGAAAACACAGATAGGAATTAGGACAAGAAAGACAAGAAAGAATGAAGGAAGAAAGGGGAAAGCAGAGGGAAATGACAAAGAATGAGGCCTTCTTTCAGTCAGAAAGTTTGACTAAACTGTCATGAGAAATAGGAATTACATTATCCTGTTAACAATAGAGACATGTCACAGCTGTGGTAGAGCAGTGGAGTCATTGTGGGGAGAAACAGAGGTAGGGCACGGAGGTATTTGAAAAATTATAAATGAGACAAAATTCAAGGCTGGTCATAAAGCTCTGAAGTGGACTCAAGGAAAGGATAGATTTGAGAGTAATTTGGAAGCTCAAACAAATCCATCTACTTAGAAAGGATTGTAGGAGGCTAAAAAGGAAGAGAGGGGTATAATAATATAATTCCTTTGTTTCTTAAAGAAGTATGACTTTCAGACAAAAGTGGTGGAAAGGCTGGAGTAGAACAAGGCGACAAGGCTGACTGATTAGGAAAGTGATGGTGAACCCCAAGCCCAACCTCTGTTTGAACATTGTGTAATAGCCTTTGGATACCTCCCATTTCTCTGCTTTTTGACTGTGATCTGCCACCACAATTTTCTTTGATCTTTGGTATAAAAACTGTGAACAATCCCCTGATTCACTTACCACAGCCCCAGTCACTTGGAGAATCTGTTTAATGCTTTGTAAACAAGATCGAGTAAGTAGCCTGCTATAACCATGCGAGGACTGGTATTTAGTGACAGTCCTCAGTCATTACCACCCAAGACATATTTATTTCTTTTGCTATTAGGACAAAGTAATAATGGTTTGGAAAATGAAAATAATAAAACTTTTTTTTTCCACTTAAAATTTTGAAGTGACCAAGAATTTTTTCTTTCTAAAGGAAATGCAGAGACAAAACATATGCAGAGACTGAAGGAAAGGTCATCCAAAGACCCGCCTAACTTGGGATCCATTCCATGTGCAGACACCAAACCCCAACACACTGAATGGTGCCAAGATGTGCTTACAAACAGGATCCTGGTATGGCTATCCTTTGGGAGGTTCTACTATCTCCTGCCTGAGACAGATGCAGATATTTACTGTCAGCCATGAGACTGGGGGATTTTTATGTAAGAGTTACAGGAGAGATTGAAGGAGCAGAAGATGATTTCAAGTTCATAGGGAGAATAACAGTATCAACAAACCAGAACCCTCAGTGTTACCATGGACTAGGCAAAAACACAAGAGCATGCATAGGCTGGTCTGTGGCCCCTGCTACTTATGTAGCAGATGACTGTCTTTTCTGTTCCCAGTGGGAAAGAATGCACTTGGTCCTGTGGAAGTTTGATGCCCCAGAGAAGGGGGTACTAGATAGGTGAGGTGGGAGGGAGGGAGTTGGTAAATGAGTAGGTAGGTGGGGAGCACTATCTTAGAGGTAAAGGGGAATGAGGTAGGGGTCCTCATGGAAGGGAAGGGAGACAACGTTTGAAATGTAAATAAATAAAATAATAAATTAAAAAAAGGAAAATGAAAATAAGCAGTAAATCTACTTAAGTCTAAGTCTATTACTTAGCTAATCTTTTGTATACAGAAAAGGTAAAATCATTTCCCTAGCATGTTCCAGCATTAGGCACCTGCTTGCATGATTAAGCTTTTAGTCATCTTTGTACCATCTCCTCAGTCTATCTCTCCATATTCCTCCATTTCATGCATTGCTTCTACATGAGTATCCCCTCCTTCCTTTCTTGTCTCTGGCCAGATGTCAGTTCTTCAGATTCTGGAGAGTGTGCCTTTAAATAACTCATATATGCAAAGCCCTTTTTAATATATAGTGATAGGTTGTATAGAACAGCTTAAACGTATTTTGAGAAATAGGGAGGATATCATTTGCTTTGTATGCCAAGGAAGATCATTCTAGGCTGAGCAACCCTGGCCATTTGCCAGATGATTTCAAAAGCAGGAGTGAGAATGGCTAAGGACATCCAGATAAGAGCTGGCCATTTCAACCCAAGATAATTTACTGAGAAACAGAATTAGTATTATTTTAAATGTCTGAGTTCTGAATGGTTCATTCTGCAGCAAAAAAAAAAATATATATATATATAAATAAGTTATTCAATTAAAAATATGTGAATACTGTGGGGTCATCCATATAATTAAATTACCAGATAAAATGATAGATTTTTTGACATGACCTAAAACTATCATGCAAACCAATTAAACTTCAAACTAAAAAGAAACATGCATGGCTTTGCTTCACAGAAGAGGAGTTCACTATTGTTTACTGTCTTATAGGAAGTTTGAAACTCTCTTCTTCTTCTTTAGCAGTTGATTATATTTTTATCTTGCTTGAAAACATATGTTTTAACATTTAAAAGATTATATTCTTTCAGATGGGGAATCTGGTTTCTTTCCATTCAAAGAGCTACTTATAAACGAATTGAGAAAATGGTGAGATGCAGTCTACATTGAACTCAGAACCTAATAGAAAAGAACAGCCTCTGGGCACTATCTGTTGTTAATGTCTCTTCAATGGATTTGCACATAATCAATTGTTCATTGTTTTTTTAACCCAGAAATCTACAGGATGCCTCTTGTAAACATTGAGAGCAGCAGATGCATCAGACCTGACAGAGCTGCCTAACCAGACACCCAGTTGTGAGTCTTCTGTTTTATCTCTGCTGTGGGAGCTTTCTTATGCTCTATTGAGTCTGCAAAGAACAGTTGAAAAGATGTGAAATTCCAGTCTTAGATGTGCTGGGAATAAGCTGTTAATTTTAAGTAAGCCCTCCTACCTGTGCCTCTCCTTCTATGGTCTCTAGGATTTCTGTGATCTGTATCACAGAATAGTTTAAAGGATCAAATGAGGTGATTATTGAGTCAGGTAGAATACATTGACCAGTATTGATGGTCTTAACAATATTCTGGATAAAATTTAAGCTGAAAGTACACTGTTGCCAGACTCATGTTTTAAAACTGTTGTCTACTTAGGAAAGTGCATTGTCTAGTTCATGGATTAGTGATAATGGTTTCAGAAAAGAAGTACTTCTCACTATCTATAGATGTAGGTCCAAGTAGCCAGCCAGAAAACCATCTGTGGGACGTTGCACTGAGGTTTCAAATTGCTATTAAAAATTTTAAGCAAAATCATGTCAGATAAAGCAGAAAAGCATAATTGCTTTATCAGTTTAATAAAAACTAGAACACATTAAAGTTAGAAATATCATTTCACTTCTCAAATCAAACCAAATAAACACCCAAGAAAGTAAATAACTTTAGACTACACAAAGAAACATTAGGAAGCTACGATCAGATACAGAGCTAACTTTGTATGTGAATGGATAGGAACCTTCAAGACAAAAGCAAGAAAAGGCAAAACATTATTTACATCATAGAATTATTCATATCATAGAACTCAAGGAAGCATCTAGAATTATAGATAAGAGTTATTCTAGAATTCAGTGTGGGTAAATCTGGAAACTATGTTTGACAATAGTAATGGTTGGCCTCTGCATATGTTCCTGTTTACTATGGCAATTGCATTGACTTTATAAGTCTTATACACAGAGATATATATGTCTATCAGAAAGAGACAAAGGTAGTGGTCACTTGTGAGCTTGAAAGGAAGGATTGTTTTTGAAGTGTTTGTTAGTTTTCAACCATGCTTAATTTTGTTAGTTTGTCATTGCCCTCAGAGATAGTGTTCTGATATCTTATCTTGAGGTCAGATGTTATTGACAGGAACCCAGTAAAAGTAGATAAATATTGCACTGATATCACCTGCAAAGATTAGTTTCCGTGGTAAGAATTATTAATGTCAAACACCACTAATATAGGAGGTGAGAATGTCCTAGCACACCAGAAAAAAATTGAGGACTAAATGTCAATGCCAGAATCAAGTGGCTACTCTGAACTGTGAGATATAAACCTTGAATTAGATGCTTCCTCTTCCTACACAGCTCACTGAACTAAATATCTGAGAAAGCTTGTGTTTCACATTTCAGCTCCAGGTACAACATCACAGGTCTATTTCCTTGTATAAAAAACTTGCTAAAAGAAAAAAAAAATGATGGGAAGGAAAGCAGGAAGCCAGGAGAGTCTCTTTTCAATCAACCTCTATGAAGGGAATGGCCTGGCTGAGTAGTCTCTGATAGGACTCATTGAATCACAAGGGATGCGAATGTTGGGCAGTACTAGAGTACTTATCATGAGGCTTTTGGTTCAACCCACAGTCCTATAAAAAGCAAGCCAACAAAGCCCTAGAATAATGAAATGTGACAGTGATATTACTGGGTAGCAAATGATTACTAGACAGTTACAACATTTGGCATAATAGATATGAGTCAAATAAATAAAGGGTCCAGGAAACACTCATGAATAATAGAAAGGAGTCTCTTAGAGAACAGCTGAAGAGCTGTAAGTTGTTTGTTTGCTTCCCTTTTGGCACAAATGGTTTAGAGTTCCACCTACCAGATTGGCAGTTACTAATTTCTTCTTGTTTATTACAAAAGTATTATTTAGCATGTTTATAAATCATCTCAAGTTTGAACGGAATGGACATAAGCAACTCCAAACTGTTTTTAGACTCCTTATCCTCTCCCACTGTTCCCAATGTAGATGGGAGAGAAAATTCAGAAACAAAAGTGGTAGAAAAGCAATACAGTTGGACTTAAGAAGCAGCCACAAGAAAGCATTTTAAAACAATTTAATGTACTTTATACTTTGATTTCTTCAATAATTTTGTAAGAGATAAATGAAAGGGAACTAAGGTCAACCATCTCTGTGATGATGTAAAGAATGTCCCCTCATATAAAGTCTCATTATCCTGAAAATATGGTATATTCCCGGTTCAGATTAGGATAGAGTTGAATCACTTAGCTTCACTAGGGAACTCAAGATGTCACTTAGTTTCCACTGTCTACACTCTTGGAAAACTTCTGAACATAGTTCTCTCATGCAGCAAGCACTATTCCACATCTAGGAATTTCCTTCAAGTTAGAGTTGGACATGGTTCTTACAAAGGTTTCATAAAAGGGTTAACATGCATACATGACTCCATTTGTCTGATTCTTTCATTAGATGAAGGCCATCTCCTCCTCACCTCAGGCATTCTCAAGGAGCCAATCCTTTCAAAGAAGACTGTGCTCTGAAGGACCGATTTTATTAATAATGAACCTGAGCTTTGTACTTCAATAATACATTTCATCTGCCAGTTCTGAAGTGCTTTGCAATTTAAATGAATTAAGCTCCACCATACCCTTTGAGCTACAGAATACTTGTTTTTGAAATATAAAATCTAAGAAAGAATGGCTTGGAGTTAAAGTTTAAAAAAATAAAATACACCCCCATACCATCTTATACTGTGAACCCCTGTGCTGACCTTCTGCTCTGCATTTTCCCAGCTTGGCCATAACAGCTGTTTTCCTAACAACTTGCATTCTCAGAGCTTATCCAAACTTGACCCAAATCTATCCCTGTGAATCTATCCTTGCCAATTAGATAATCAGAAGGTGGGATTAAGTGTGTGTCTAATATCAGCATGGTTTTGCTTATTCTTTGGTGAGGAGTTAATCTTTTTCTTCACTATCTCTTTCCTTTTCTCACAGAACTGTTGCCAGACCATTTTGTGTCTTGTCTTCACTCCCCTTCCCCACTGTCTTCTGTATAAATCATTTGAATATGATGAGTTGAAGTGGCTTCCTAGGAGACTCAACTCTATCAGGTCCTTAATCTTTGGATACTGTGGAATGTTCAGTAACTTATTCACAGCAACTCAGGGTCAGGATTCTATTAGTTTTTCTGGAAGTAACCCAACCTACTTTTTTTTTTATTATGCAGAGAAGATTTCCTCTCAGCTCAGAGAATGGCAAGTGCTAGCAAATCAAATTGGGTGAGAATTTGTGATGAATTTCCATGTCAATTTTAAAGTGTTTTAGGTGAGATTAACATTTACCTCAATACAATTTGAAAAAAGCAGATTGCTACCCATAATGTGGTAATTCCATAGTCATTGGTATTGTTCTGAGATCAAAATGCTGATCTCTCCTGAGCAAGAGGAAATGACAGCAGCAGAATAAACAGGAAACTGTGGTACCAGGTCCTCTATGACTTTCAACATGCTGGTCTAACATTAGACAAGTTTGGATTTGCCAATCTCCCTAATATTGTAAACTAGGTTTTTAAAATAAAACTACACACACACACACACACACACACACACACACACACACAGACAGACACACACACACAGACACACAAACACACACATACACAAACATATGTGTGCGTGCACCATTCTGTTCCATTTCTTTGGAGGACCTTGAATCTTCCAGGTTTGATTTTCTAAATAGATTTATTTGATTGGCACATACTCATTCCCATTCACGATTTGGGCTATTTTAAATAATATCTTACTCTTATGCGGAGCTGAGTAGCTACAGTAGGGTCCATCAGTAAAAGAAAAAGGTAAAAATATGTAATAAATATTTCTTTATTGGATATTTTGTCAACTATTGTGATACAGTCATTTCCACTAAAATAAGATCAGGTGACTAAAGGTGTCTTTTGCTACCCTAAACTGCTGGCTTTCAATTAGGTTTCTTACCTAATTCTTTCTCATGCTTTCTGGTAATGAAGCCTTTGGGATATAGAAGATTCCGCCTCACTTTTGCAGAAAATATATTTTAAGTGAAGAATTCTCAGTGCCTTAGTCAATTGTGTATAGATTTCTGTAAATGTATGGACTTCAATCAATTTTGAAAAAATAACTGATAAAAGCCAAAGCAGCTATATTTTACTGGGTTAAGTGCATGTAAGTTTTCCTATTAAGCCATCAGAACATACCATCTTACTGCATAAAGGCAATGGCTTCATAATTAACCCAGTTTTCACATGTAGAAACTGAATCTGAGAGGAGCTCCTCTCTAGGAAAATGGAGCACCCAAATTTCTAGTCTCCTCTAAAGTCCAGCCCAAACTCCAAAACTCCTTCCCCAATAAAAGAAGATCTAGCTGAAGAGCTGCAGGCCAATTTAGACCACATTATAGTATTTCTGTAGTTCTGTAGTTTCAAAAGCTGTTATTTTTGGCAGGATCAGCAAAAGAATGTGTTTTGAACAGTTAGGGTGCTTGATTAATTCCATTAATATTTTAGTGAATGAGCCAACTTGTTAGCTTTTATCCTTACAGAAAACTATAGTGAAAGCCTTTGTTTTTTCAAAGAAATCAAAAACACATGTGCTTTGATGCAGTTTCTAGGATAGCCTTTTTATTATTCAGTCTGATGTGTGCCCTGTGCTCTGATAGGACTACATATTTCTTTTAGGCATAGCTGATGATCACAGGTACCCAGTGGATGAAAAAGACCCGGCACAATAAAAATTATCAGAAGCTTCATTTCTTTTTCTTCTGCTTTATGACACCACAATGCTACCAAAGAAGCACAAGAAAAATTATTTACTTTTTGGTCGAGGTAGTTCCAATCTGCATTCATTTGATTTTAGCTAGCAGGAAAAAAAATCTTCTGATCAACTATGCTATCAGACATAGGAAAAAAAAAAAAAAAAAGACACATTCTGCACCCTGTGAGACTGCTAATGGTCCCGAAATTTCTAGGGATGCTCTTGCAGTATAAAGAGAATTACCAGATTGCATAAAAGCACTTATGTTGATGCATGCACAGATTATAAAACGGGACAGATTCTTCTAGGTGGCCTTTCACCTGCCTCGTTTTTATGAAAGGAGAAGGGTTATAAGGAGATACATAGGGTATATGTTGAGAAATGCATAAAGTCTCCTTAAAGCCTGTATAATACTTTCTCTAGGACCAATTCCCCTTCCCCCTTTTGAGGGCTCTGTCTTAAAATAGCCAGTAAGAGGGTGATTCCACTGACCCCTGTTACAAATGGCCATAATGTAACTACATTCTGCCCATTGCTCTAGGATCTCTTAACATATATTACCTTAATCCAAGAGGAAGGGAATGTCTAAATTAAGAAAATTCTGTCATACATTGGACAAATGAGAAATCAAGGAATAGTAATGTGTAAATGTTTAATGCCTACATATCTAACAAATGGAGATTGGTAATGGAATGTGAATGAATCTTACACATTTCGCAGTTCTACTCCTATAGCCAACCATAAAACCCCACGAGGGACAGAGTTACAGGCTTGGTTTCCAGGCAACAAGAGACTCCATAGCTATGACCAGTGAATATTCACCATGCCTGTTGGTGATCTTCCCCTCTCCATGCTTTGGAGCTTTGACTAAATCAAAATCTCTCCACATCTTTATATTACCCAAACTGCAAAAGGTTACTGCATTAGCAGAGTAGCAAGTGCTAATCCTATAAGATTTTAGTGTGAGAACAATTTATAGCTCAGATAAAAGAGACTGTTTTCTGCCTGAACAATCTAAAGAAAGCACCTAAGGAATCCAATTTTGTGGTGTAATTGTGAACAGCCACAGAGTAAATTGAAAAAAAAAAAAAATCAAGGACTTACAGCCAAGAAAAAAAAATTCATAGTCCTAATTGCTTTACTTGTTATAAACCTCTGGCAAGTCTATAGTTTTTGAGCTTTCATATTCTGAAGTGAAAGTGCAAATAACAATAATCCTCATCCAGAAGATAGTTAATGAGATGTGATAGTAAAACTCAATATCTATAAAGGTAATACAAATGTTAGTTATTGCTATTGTAATTCCAGTGTTACTTTTATTGTGGTATTATAGCATTAATCTTATGGCCAGGTGTGGAAGTGTCCGGGAGGCCATAGAAAGTAGGAGTTGACAGAGCAAAGATTACTAGAGAGGAATATAAAATTATTAACTCAGCCCACAAAGATGTTATTAGCATTAATTGCCATCCCATAAAAAGGCTAAGGTGGTAAATTTAATATTTCTCTGTGAAAATTTCAGTACCAGATTTTTGCACATGACAGTAAATGTCCAATGGAGAAATGTATATATATATATATATATATATATATATACACTTTAGGCGCAGAAGAATATAAACCACAAAATTATTCCAGAGTTTTATGCCCCTTTCAAAGTAAGAAAGTATGTTTTATAAACATCTCTTAGTTATCTTATCTAATTTGAACCGTGAATTGAAGTAACAATTAGTTTGGCAATAGTGGCCCAAATGTTAACCGAGTGATTTACTACTTTCTACTAGGAATTAAGGTCCTCTCTACAAAATGAAATGCATGCTTGGATCCCTGATAGGAGCAAAGATTCCATGGCAGACTAGGTCCTAGGTCCTAGGAAAAAGCCTATTACTATTAATCCTAAAGCACATGGTACTAAACTGACTTATACTGGTTGATTATTCCACCAAAAGACTAGTTCTCTCCACCCCCATCATAAGCATCTTTTAGCAGGAAATGATTAATACGCATGCCCACAATTTGTCAACATGTAGAGCGTGCAATATTTTCAGATCTAAATGGAACATCTACATCACATCTGGGACCATCATCAAGGCAGGGGCAAAAAGATTTTAAAAGGTATTGGCATCTGTTGTTGAAAGACCTGGTAAGAGGGACTTTCATTGAAAACTGCCTTGATTGGAGAGATCAGATTGGTCCATGAGCAAGTCATCAGGGTACATTCATTTTCATCTTCTTTTTTTTTTTGGATATTTTATTTATTTACATTTGAAATTTTATCCCCTTTCCCAGACCTCCCCTAGAAAACCTCTTAACGCATCCTTCCTCTGCCTGCTTCTATGAGGGTGCTCCTTCACCCACCCACTCACTCACTCCCACCTCCCCACCCTGGCATTCCCCTACACTGAGGCATCAAGCCTTCCCAGGACCAAGGGCCTCTCCTCCCATTGATGCCTAACAAGGCCATCCTCTGCTACATATGTGGCTGAAGCCATGTGTCCCTTCATATGTTCTCTCTGGTTGGAACTTTAGTCCCTGGGAGCTCTGAGTAGGGGGTCTGGTTGGTTAACATTGCTGTTCTTATGGGGTTGCAAACTGCTTCACCTTCTTCAGTCCTTTTACTAACTCCTCTATTGGGGACCCAGTTCTCAGAGTTGAACATCTACCTCTGTACTTGTCAGGCTCTGGCAGAGCCTTTCAGGAGACAGCTGTATCAGGCTCCTGTAAGCAAGCACTTTTTAGCATCTACAATAGTGTCTGGGTTTGATGTCTATATATGAAATAAATCCCCAGGAGGGGCAATTTCTGGATGTCCTTTCCTTCAATCCCTCCTCTAAACTTTTTCCCTGTATATGGGTGTAGCCTATTGTGGACGGGGCCATCCCTAGGATGGTAAACCTGAGCCATATAAGAAAGCAATCTGAGCAACCCAGATGGAGCAAGTCAGTAACCCTCTATAGTATCAGCTTCAGTCCCAGTCATAGCTGCTTCCTTCAGTGAAGGAAGTATTAGCCAATTAACCCTTTTCCTCTCCAATTGGCATTTCGGCCATTGTGTTTACCATAGTAACAGAACTCCCTTTGATGGCAATTGCTCCCCCACTATTCAAACTTTCAAACACTGTCAAGCAAGAATGTGTTCCAAGCTTGTAGTAAAATTCCTGTATAAAGGTATCTTCTTAATTCACTCTGACAGCTCTTTTCTTCCCATGATGATATGACATCCAGGTATCATCACAAGAACCTTCCTCATGCAGCCATCTTTACTGTTCTTTGGAAGACCAATTTCTCTCAGGAAATGAGTTTTGTGTTGACTTCCAAAGGAGCCCTCTGACATATTAGCAAGGATGCATTTCATGTCCAGCAAATCAGATCAGTCATGTCATCTTTAATGTCTTCAGTTTCTCTAAAATATTATCCATTTTCCTTTTGCTAACATACAAACCAAAATTCTGCTTGAAGTCCCCCATGCACTTTAAAAGACCCCATCTCCCTTACTTTTCAGACATTTACATTTGATGTCCAAACCTCACTGCTACATATGCTTATTCTTACCCTCATCCCACCTATTATTTTAGTGTCCAAATTAATAATAAGATAAACAGTCACTTATAATGGCTAAGGAAATAAACATGGGGGTGCTGAGTAAGTTCTTCTCTTTAGTATAGATATAGGGAGTAAAATTAATATGTGGCACATTGGTGTGTAAATGTTACTTAATATGTAAGAATAACAGGGAAGAGAGTGTGAAGAAGACGGAGGAAATCTGAATGCTGAAAGAAAATATTAGATCAATGAGCTCCACTGAAATCTGATTTTGTCTTCCATAAACAAGAACAGGGTTATGTAGCTTAAAAGTTATACATGGTCTAAATGAACTTGTTTGTTCTGTGAAATGCAATATGAACAAGCAGTGTCTGAACTGTGGTTGTTAGTACAGTTCTGAACAACTGCAAACCTTTGAGGTCTGAGCTCCATGTGGCCCTCTGTATCTTTCACAGTGATCATGTATACATCTGAGATTGGCATATCTCGAATTCTAGGGACAGGACCCAAACACCTGAGTGTTTGTCATAAAACAAATTCATCCAGAATCTTCCAGAAACCAACTAGAACCAGATGGCTTCTCAAAGCTGATACCCTTTTATTCCTAATAGCATACTCCATCCTGACCATTCCATTGGTCTTTCAAAGAATGAAGATTTATGCTTCAATCACATAGAAAGCTTCAGTCAGAAAGAGATGTTTGCAGCTCTTCCCATGGGTACAGCTGCGGGTGAAGGATCTCCCTTTTGGGAGTCTCCTCCTAGTTTTAGAGAAGCAACAGACCATCCTATGGACCAAAAATGTAAAGAATAGATTCTCGTGCTATCTTCTAAACCTGAATTTCCTTCAGTTTGCATGAATTAGAACATCTATTCATGTATACTCATTTCTTAGTGCCCCAGGGTTTACCCTGCCAGCACAACTTTGCAGCCCCCACACATAGGCCCAGGTGAATGACCTTCATTTCTTTTTTTTTTATTAAATTGAACAACTTCATTTTAGAAAACAAAGATAAATATACAGATTTTAAGCATTTTTGCACAAAAGTATAGGAATAAAATTTTGTCAGTACTTGAAATTTTTTAAAGGTTTAATGCTATGCATTAAAATCTTACTAGTTACAATGAACATAAAGTACACGTAAAATAAGATATAACCTGGAAATAGTCAAAGTTTTCTTGGTGTGTAAAGATTAAACATAATGGTTTTTCATTTTCTTTCTTTCTTTCTTTTTTTTTTGTTTTTTGTTTTGGCCTTTCTTTATTCTTGAACTTCATATAGTCTGTGAGTTGTCTCTGGAGTATTCAGAGCTTTCTGGGGTTAGTATCCAATTATCAGTGACTGCATATTATGTCTGTTCTTTTGTGACTGAGTTATTTTACTCAGGATGATATTCTCTAGATGCATCTATTTTCTTAAGAATTTCATAAAGTCATTGTTTCTGATAGCTGAGTAGTACTCCATTGTGTAAATATACCACAATTTTTGTTTCACCATGGAAAAGAAGTGCTGAGCAGAAGAAAACAGAAACTGCACAAGCAGCAGAGGGAGTCAAGAAATTAAATTTGGCAGAGATACTTTAATGGCTGATAGGATGCCTGTTTAACAGACGGAAGCAGATAACAGAGCTATGTGGACAGAGCTTCTCTAAAATGTATATCTAAATATAGAAGTAACATGTTATGCAAATATAAAATGATTTGATTTATAGGGTATTTGTTCATATTGGATTAGGGAGGTCATTCAAATAATACCATTCACTTTAGCTAATATTTGTGAAATGGCTGCTTTTTGAACAAGCAGACATTCTGAGTAAGAGAAGGGTTGGTATTGTTGGTAAAAATTACAGCATATAATTTGTTGCCACAAATAAAGTTTCATACTCTATTCTTAAATACAGATGCAATTATAATGAATATATTATGTGTTTTGACTGCTCTTTGCACAGTGTTAAGTATTTAAATATTTGTCTATGTTTTATATATCAGTATTACTTTCTTACTTATGAATCAATAGTATTCCATTGCATGAATATAAAATTTTACTCTTACAAATAAGGTTATCAAAAAGATTTCAACATGTGGACCTCTTTGGAGGCTCTACTTCAACTCCAAATACAGAGTGCTATTTAAGAGGTCCCACTGGAGCTAGGAAGTTGCAAAGATTGTTTTGCAAACATGCTTAACAAACTTTGCTCATGCAAAATACAGAGCCCCACTTCCCTTGCCCAGTGATGCGCATCACATCGGGGGAACAGATTCTCAAATCCTGTCTCTTTCAAAGAAATGTGAAAACAGTTCCACCTCCATGCTAGGAAGATATTTAGATTTCAGGAATTGCAGGTTTTCATTTTTTAATGTATTTTTATTTTTTGCAAATGTCAGCTGCCCATATTATCATTGTATCTCACCTGTCATATACTTTTCTAAAAGTGATGGTGATCATGATAATAATTTACTATATTGTCTTGATCTTCAAGTCTCAGAGGGTAAACAACTAAGAATTTTGTTTTCTTGTGCTCTTAATTCTAGTGAGACTAGCCCACACAGGTCTGTTTTAGCTGATTCTCTTATTGTACCTAAGAGAATGTCATGTGTGACCTGACTTCTGCTAGATTTCTGACATTTAAAAATCCCTCCCATATTTTTTCTGTTGAAACTGTTTATTTCATTTATTTTAATTGCAGAGTTCTCTGTGTTAGCATGTGAATGATTAACAAATCTGCTTTACTCGTGTACTTTAGGAACTACTTAATATAGGTGGCAAAAGCTAATATTCTATATGTTTTTGAGCAATCCCTTTTATCAGAAACATAAATAAAGAGAAAAAACAATAAAGTAAGAAAGCCTACCATTGCTGACGTGTCTACGGGCAGATGCCTCAGAATGGAGGTGAGCAGAGGGCATGCCAGAGTCTCCGGAGGATACTGGGAAATGGGTTTATCTGCAAGTTCTTCTCTGCCTACTGACAGAGCTCATTAACCTTCATGCACTTCTGAATTGTTTTTACCTGGTCTATTGCAAACAGCTGTCTTTCCACTGCAGATGGAAAATGGGCAAAATGAGGCTTCTTAGTCAACAGCACATGGAGCTCATCAATGTATAACAGGCAGACTGCAGTTACAGAGTGCTGTCTTGATGACTAAGAGAAAGAAAATCCAAGTTGCTGCTAAGCATTGTAAAGGGTCTGAGATGATTCTGAACTTACCAGTTCATTTTCCTGCCTGCCTTAGTTTCCTAGATGTTTAGGGAGAAAAAAAATGAGTGTATGAACAACAGTGATGAAATGAGTCACAATATCTTTAGATATGCTGTTTCCTAAGCTCTGAATTCCGTAGGATGACTTATGGGGGAATCATCATTCTTGAGTATATTGTAGGTATTAACCCTACCTGATCTTTTGCTTGAAAGCAAAGAAATACCATGACACATCAGGGCACTAAATGCATTGATTTTTTTTTCTTTTTTCTTTTTTCTTTGTTTAAATTTGGTATATTTTATTTACATTTCAAATGTTATCCTCCTTCCTGGTTTTCTTTCCACAAACCCCCTATCCCAACCCCTTCCCCTTGCTTCTATGAGAGTGTTCCCCTTGCATCCACCCCCTCCTGCCTCCTTACTCTGATATTCCACTACACTGGAGCATCAAGCCTTGGCAGGACCAAGGGCCCCTCCTCCCACTGATGGGTTGGTTAGCATTGTTCTTATGGGGTTGCAAACCCCTTCAGCTCCTTCAGTTCTTTCTCTAACTCCTCAATTTGGCATTTTTTTGTCAAATTATTACCTGTTAAGGTAATCTGGGAGGATGTAGCAACCTCAATTGAGAAAATACCCCATGAGATTTGCCTACAACCAAGTCTTTGGGGGGATTTTCACGATTGATCATTGATGCATGAAGGCCCAAACCACAGTAGGTGATGTCAGTCCTGGGAAAGTAGTCCTGGGTTGTATAAGATATCTGGGTGAGCAGTCTGTGGAAGGCAAGTCTTTAAGTACCATTACTCAGTGCCCACAGTATCAGTTCCTGCAACCAGGTTCTAGCCTTGAGTTTCTACCCTTATTTCCCTTAATACTGTAGTAGAAGATGTAAGATAAATTATACCCTTTGCTCCCCCAAGTAACTTTTGTGGCAGTGTAATAGAAAACAAACTGTGATTTGCTCTAGAAGAAGCTGTGATCACTATCCCTGGGCCAACAATCATCAGTATCTACCCACAAACTTATGGAGATGTGAAAAATTCATGGAGAACAGTCTAATAATTCTACTCCAGCAAGAAAGCAAGAAACCATACATTCAAAACTGAGCTATAAAGTGATTCAAGGACAGCTTCTATATTCAGAGAATTACCCTTTGCAAATGTCACTGCAAAGGACTAATACACATATGTTACACCTACTTTTCTTTTGCCTTTCCATAAGTAATTGAAGGTTAGCTAATGCATATTCTACCATTTTAACATCCAGGATAGCTCCAAGACTGTTTCTTAGTTATTTTTTTTCTGTGCCCAATTTTTCTATTAGTGTATTTAGGTAATCAAAGCTATAGAAATCCCAAGATAAATACCACCTTCATTCTATAACTCAAGATGGTTCCATCTGCATTTAAAAAGGGCTTCATGTACATATGTTACACAGGATAAGGTTGGGTAAAAAATAACTAAACTTCAGAAGCGAACATAAACATCTATAATTTCATTTGAAACTAAGGATTTGTACGTTTGCTCATACCATTTCATAGATTGGGATATTGAAGCTCAGGAGCATTAAGAAGCTTAAAGGAAGAAACCGTTAGCAAAGTCTAATGTTTAAATTATGCCTGCTTCTATGTTCTCTGCTTGCACCTGCCCTATTAAAAAGCATTTAATAAATAAATAAGGGGAAAGAGCGGTGTCCTTTAATGTAGTCTATGCACTCTCTCTTTTAAGGATGCAGAATAGGTTTTGATCATTTGAATGCGATTGGGGTGGTGAAGGACTATTGGTTTTAATATTAGACACGGTAATATTTGAAAGCTTTCTTGTGAAATTCTGTATTGGCTTCAGGTTCTGATAATTCTAAGTGGTTCACTGGAGTAATTCAATATGAAATGACCAAGTCCTAGTGTGATTACCACCAGTGTGCCTAGCTGCTAGAGTCTGTTGTATAATTCCAGCTCCATGTGGTAATCTTTTCTTATAACAGACACATACCTCTCTGAGTGAAACTTGACTATAAACATTTTATGACCCGAATACAGCATAGCCAGCAAAGCAAATGGTGTTCAGAATTTTAAGACGATTGAAGGCTGAAGGTAAGAAAGCTACTCATCTTTTTACCTTAAAATCTACAATGATGAAAAAAAATCTTTATAAAATCTGAAACTATAACTTAAAGCTGTAGATTTCTTCCAAGGAAAACTTACTCCATTTAATGGGAATTGTAGCTCAGTGAACAAAGCATCTTCCTGGCATGCCCAAAGATTTGATCTCCAGCACCACATAAGCTGTGGGTGGTGCATGTCTGCAGCTACTACTTTTGTGATGTGTGGGGAGGAGGGTCAGATGTCCATGGATATGCTCTTTAACAGAGTTTGAGGCCAGTCTGAGATACGTGAAACCAGTATCAAAAACAAAATATAAAAAAGCATACTAACAAAACTTTTGCCTTACTTAAAATCATTATTTTAAGTAAGATTGTAGTGAGGTCAAGGAAGAGTCAAAGGTCAAAGGTTGATATTGCATTGTTCAGAAAGCCAGCACCACCAGGCCCACTAATAAGAATAAGGATCGTTACACGTGCAGACAGCGTAGATATTCTGGACACATGTTATTCTTCATTCTCCTTGATAATTTCCAAACACTCAACCTTTCTTTCTTCAGGGACAGTCTGGAAATGCAACCCCTAACCTTTCCAACTAGGTTTTTCCTTCTCTGCCAATGGAAAGAGGGAGATGAATGATTTTAATTCTTACTGTTACACTGCCTGATATGACTGTGCTATTGGCTAGACTGGCAGCTCTGGGTGCCACACTGAGTCCTTGTGTTGTTTTCATATGGAGGTTTCAAAAATAGAATAAGGACAGTATAAAGAAAGGGTGGAATCTAAGGCCACATAATAGGGCAAGGTTTACACTTCTGAATGCTGAGTATTCCACAGCCACAAGAAGATATACTTCTTGGTTAAGTGTGGTTAAATGAACTTCTAAAGAAAGCAACCCAGATACATAGGGATTATATCAAACAGAAGACAGAAGGCAATGCCAAGAATAGTTAGGGATAGCTTGATTATGGAAAGCAGTGGTAGACTCAAATACTAGGTAAATTTGGTGGAAAACCACAAATAGGTTAAAGGTCAAAGAAGGTCCTAAAGAGTAGAAGATAAAATTCTGAGATAGGAAACAGAAATGTCCCAGTGCCAAGGTAGCCAAATTTTGTTGCTTACCAGGACATCACAATGGGAATTATCAAGCCGTTAGACAGATCTGTCTTTTTCTTAGTTGGCAGAGACAAACACAGACACACAAATGCACACATCATAAGACATAGGACATATTAATGTCAGGAGATAGAAGTTATAGGCTGTTTACACTGGAAATACAGACAGAAGCAAAGGAAAAGGCAACCACCCGAGGAGGGACTCAGACAGTGATGAATTAGGGGCTGACATAGAGTTCATACTGGGAAGAACACATTGTAGGCATCAGAACCCAGGCACTCACTCTCAGACATATAAACATTTCCCTAAAGCAAAACTTTACAGAGATCTGAGACTCAGACTGTCACTGAATTGAGCAGTGGAGAGAACTTTTTGTTTTCAAAACCAGCTGTAAGTACTTGTAAGATCTGAGTTTGGACAGGCATTGCAAGACATTCAACTGCACAAAGAGACCATTTCTCTGACATGTTTGAGGGCATATTTTCAGCACAGTATTCAGACACCCAAGTTACTTTGACATGCTTAATAATAACAGAGACAGAAGTCTACCTTTCTTCTACCCGTGCTTCTCAATACAGGCAATAATGCACTCTGCACTGAAACCCAAGAAATTCCCATAAAGAAGTAAAGATTTGGTTTTGAGTCAAGAAATGGTGGCAGTAATACTCCTAAAGTACATGTATCAAAATTAAGGAATAAATAGGAAGGGAGAGAAAAACAAATGAAGAGAGAAGGGAGGATGAAGAGAGGAACAGAAGGAAGAAATGAGGAAGAGGAGAAATGGTGAGAAAGGAAGGTAAGAACTCTACTTGCTTCCTTCCCTGCCTGCCAGCTCCTTTGCTTTTCTCCATCTCTGAAGCAGAATCTACACACACTTAGAGCATTCCCACAAATACTCATCTGTTGGGACTTCTCTCCGGTGCTTGCCAGTGATGGGTACTCCTAACATTTATCCCCTGAAATGGTGGTGAATAAATGAAAAGCTCTTCACCTATGATGCTAACTCATCATAAACAAGCTCTTTTCTAGGTGGGTGATCTGGTACTCATGCTTAAAAGGAGACAGCCAGGGTTCTCTGTGTCAAAAACAAAGAGAGATTCCTGATCCTGTTCGAATGCTAGGTGGCAGTGTTAAGCCACGAACAGGCACATACCTAAGACTTGCCAAGTGACATATATAATTTGTTTTGAGTGAGATGCACATAAAAGTGGATAACTCACAGTGATGGGCTAAAGCCAGGAAAATAAGTTGCTGTGACTGTCTATGAAGGAGTTCATAAACATGGAAAGCAAGGAGCCATTTCTTTCACGGGATTGAGCAAAAGGCAGCTCATATTTTAAGACTTGACTTTGGGATTTTATTATCCAAATTTCAAAGCAGTACTGTCTATTCAAAATGTAACTTTGGTGTTGAAATTCCCTAGATGGTCAAAATTTTTTCTTCCATACCCCCAGTATGAGTGATCAGCATTTGTGGTAACTAGAAGAATGTAAAGCAACACACGTTGTTGCTCTGCTCAGAAATGAAGGGTTGGGTCAGAGATCAGATTGCCAACATAATCTTCCATTGTAGAGTTGCCAAAGATAAGATCTTTGGAGACTTCTTCCGGCCCTTCGCATTAACAAACTAATCAACATCCTAGCCTTTTACACTTGCTCCTGGGGGTGAGGGAGGTATTTAACTGACACTCATCTTCCAAAATGCATGGTTCTTGGTTTGATTCAATTCATGGCTTCTCTTTTTTGGAGGATCATGCCCAACTGTTAATGGAAGATTCAACTTTTCTTTTTCCCTCCCATATATTAACCCTAGAGATTAAGTTTGGCTGCCTTAAACATGGATCTGAGCACATAACTCTTGTCCTGAACACTAGATACAGCCTATATAATGAATTCCTGGATATGTAATGTAAAATACAATCTATACAGTCTAATAAGGCTTTATGGGTCTTTACTGCCTAATTTCATGTATGTCACCTCTTTATTCTGCACATCTTGGTTTACAACTGTGTTCACTTTCTTTCAGTACCCCAGGGAACTCTTTATATACCAAAGTCCACCATGATTTCCACGTTTCTTTAGGTGCTAGGTTTTCTTAAGTTCTTTATACATCAGATCCATCTTTATTCATCAGTTACTGCTTACCAACTCAAACCTGATGATCCATATCTCCTCTGAAGACTGCACCCTGGCTTTTCCCGGATTGCTAGTTCTCATGACACAATTGTTGTCAGGTGTGTGATGTAGATCAGATACATGTGTATGCAGTTACAGTTAATTTTAACAATATCTTTACTTGTGTGTCTTCTTCAGTAAACTATTCCCATTTGAAAAGCAAAGGTTCTAACTTAGGCATGTGCATGTACTCAATGTCTACTGCAGGACACATTGCTTCAATAGCAGGCAGGAGATGAAGCCCTAGCCAACAGTTTCTGCGAATAACTGCCCTCAAAGAAGCTTCTGATTGTTTTATTAAGAAGAGTGTAACCAGTGACATTTTACCTTGTATATGGAAGAACCAATAGCTTCAATTCTGAAATACCTGCTGTTTGGAAGACACATTTGTGTTGACCTATTAGTATAGAGGTCAGACTGTCTTAAACTAATAACCCCTGTGTCCTAAACTTTTCTTCGTATATATGGAGATTTTAAAGTGTTTTCTTCCAAACATTATGAAAAGATTTTCATTTGTATAACAGAGGCAGCTACTAAAAGCTAGAGAAAAGAGGGACTTTACTGTCTCATGTTAATGGAAAATATTTGGAAACCTTACCAAGCCTATGTTTTTGTGTATGTAACTGACCTCCTTGTTAACTTGTCATAAGGAATTGACAGCAATCAATAATCAAGCAAGCAAGCCCTCATTTTCTTGAAGTTTACACAAATCCGGTATAGATCAGTGTTCTCAACTAGAGAGTACTTCCATCCCAAGGACATTTTGTTTGTTTTGTTTGTCAGTGTCTGGAGATGTTTATAAACCACACTTGTTCCTACCGGTATCTAGAGACTAAAGAGAGTGATACCACAGAATATGTTAAGCTTAGGGAGGCCATCACCATAATTATTTGAACGATCTGTCCAGCTCAGTGCAAGAAAGGTGACTAGAAAGGCAGAAAATCTTGTCTTAGAGAATGAAATAAATTGTACTACATATGAATAATACATGTATCCTCTTCACTCATATTCACCAATGTCAGAAATTCACAGGTTCTGTAATATAAATAATACAGGTTAGAAGGACAGAAGGTAATGTTTTGGAGAGATTCCTCACACAGAACTTTTCTGTGGAGAAGGAGGTGTTAAAGTACATGGAATGAAGTCAAGGGGGTCACTGAGTCAGGCTCAAGCAACAGTAAGGACTGTGTTCATAAGGCAGTCTGTTATGTGTGAGAAACAAAAGATAGACTTTTGTAGAGGGAACAGGGGGAAGAAGAGGAAAAATGAACAGGATAAAGTTGGAGATGAAACTTAATTAATATACAATGGGTACCTTAAACATAGGAAATGGTAAGATTTTCTTTTCTGAAGAAAAATGTAAACCTCTGAAATGTGTTATTATTGTTTAGTTTAAATTGTTTTTACCAGAGATGTAGCTTGATACAACTTAATTTTTAAAGGACTATCATATTGTCTACATGAAGGAAAATGACAGAGAAAAAATGAGATTTTTTTCCCTACAGTAATCCAGACAGTGAGAGAGGAGATGGTGATTTACATAAAGAAGGTTGAGCAAAAGAAAGAATATAGATTCTGTGATCATTCTATGTAAGAGAACCCACAGGAGACACAGAATTTTCATCTTGATTTGCAAACTCTGAGTTTAGGTTTTACTACTAATGATACAAGGCTCAAGAAAATCTATCAGAACTAGAGTTCTGGCTTGTGTGAGGTTGTCCATGAACTGCATACAACAAGAAAGAAACAGTGTCTGAGCCATGGGATGCCTCAGCATTTAGAGATGTTAGAGAAATGAAGAACATATAGCCAGTTGTGATGAGGCGGGTTATTGATGGAGGGAAAAGGAACCAAGCATGTCAGAACCCCGTGGCTAACAGAGACAACAAGAGATATCCATGTGAAAAAATAATAGCACAGATCAAGTACCCTTGAAGAGTGAAAATCAGAGAAACAGAGATTTGCCAATGTGATGTTCACCGGGTGATGAGACTGGGTAGCAGTCTGGACAAGAACATACCATGGGACAGGTCTCATGTAGGAGGTTTACTTTTAAAAGAGGGGGCAAAGGTAACCTCTGAGAGAGGAAGGAAAAGAACAGGAACAGGGAGAATGTGACTTTTATTGGGTCATGGTGCATGTTCAAGGGACATGGAACGAAGACTCTTTTGGACAGATAGAGATGACTTATCTTGTTGCAGATTCCTCCGAAAGATGACTGTAAAGGTGCCTGGTTTGTTACAGAGTCACATTTCAGTGTCTGTGGATGTGTCTAATTGCTTACACCAGCAACCAGCACAAAGCAGATACTCAGAGGAATGAGGAGTAGAAGAAGCAATGAGTACACTCATTGAAGTGAGGTCGCATGCTTCCCTTGGAGAATGTATAAAGATCCTAGGAATTGGAGAGTGAAAGAATGTAATACACCAAACAGCTTGTCACTAGAGAAGGAAGGCATTGGGTTGGGAAAAGGACAGAGAGGCAGGAGAAACAACATTGGTAATATAATCCTTAAATTCTAAGTAGAGTTACTACACTGTATAATGTAAGTTGAATATTTCACCTTTATTGTTCTGAAGAAACCAAATACAACAACTAAAACTTATGTAGAAAATGGCAGTTAGAACCCCATAGGAAGAACAAAACGATCAACTCACCAAACCAACTACAGCTCCCAGGGACTAAAATGCCACCCAATGAGTTTGCATGGAGAGACCACTGACCCCAGACACATATGCAGCAGAGGATAGCATTCTCCAGCATCAATGGGAGAAGAGGCCTTTGGTCCAGCAAAGGCTCATTTTCCCAGTGTAGGGGAAGGCTAAGGTACTGAGGAGGGAGAGGGTGGTTGGGAGAAGGAGCACCTCCATGGAGGCAATGGGAAGTAGAGGGGTGTGGAATTGGGGGAAGAGGATAACATCTGAAGTGTATAAAACAGAGACTATTCAATAAAAAGAAGAAAAAAATTAACTGGAGAAGAAATAAGTGCATCTTATTTGAGAAAGAAATGGATTATTGGCTAGAAGTCCTATCAGATTAAAGTTTTTTTGCCTTGCCTTGAAGAGGACTATTATTACCTTTGTTAATAGTAATATGGCTATGCTGATGAGAGCAACAAAAACTGCTGAAACAGGACTCATAACTTCCATAATTAGAGCTTTGGTTTCCAGATTCTTGTCTGCCTAGCAGTTAGTTAGGACTCACTGTCAAGCTTCTTCCACATGTTCTTGTTGGTTTTCTGTTAAAGTTGAAGACTTTGTCTAAGATCATAGCCATCAAATTCAGAGATACACACTCTTGCTTAGAAAGCTCAGTATATAGAGAGAATGCCCCCCTCTGTATGTTCATGTGCATGTTTCTGTGTGTTGATGGGGCATCATTTCTAGAAACATTTTTAAAAATTCTTCTTGGTACATTTATACAATTTTACTCAGCCATTAGAAACAATGCTTTCATGAGATTTGCAAACAAATGAATAAAACTTGAAAGTACCATCCACAGTGATATTACCCAGTCATAAAAGAACACCCATGGTATGTACTCACTGATAAGTGCACATTAGCCTAAAAGAAGCTTGGAGTATCCACAATACAATTCACTCACAGACCATATGAAACTCAAAAAGAAAAAGAAAAGAAGGAAGATGACACCAAAGGTTGGGTGCTGCAGTACTACTCAGTAGGGGGAAGAGAATAATCACTGTGAAGTAGAGGGAGAAAGTAGGCAGAGGGGGAAAAGGTGGGCCAGTTCAGATATGGGAAGAGATGGGGAGAAGTACAGAGAGTCTGGAATGTGAAAGTAGGTGTGTAGCAGTGGGAAATGGGGAACTGTGGTAAGCCACTAGAAAGTCCCAGATGCCAGGGACCCAATAGGGTCTCAGGACCCCACAGAGAGAACTTTAGCTGAAATACCCAGCAAAGGGGAGACAGACCCTGTAGAAACCTTATCCATTGGCTAGGCATGGCCCCCAGTTGAGGGATGGGGCCACCTACCCCCATCAAAAATATCAATCCAGAATTCCTCCTGTTGAAAGGAAAAGCAGAGACAAAGAGTAGAGCAGAAACTGAATGAAAGGCCATCCAGTGACTTCCCCATCTAGGGATCTATCCTATTCGCTGACACCAAACCCAGACACTATTGCTGATGCCAAGAAATGCTTACTAAAAGGAGCCTGGTATAGATATCTCCTGAGAGGCTCTACCAGAGCCTGACCAATACAGATTAGGATATACACACCCAACCATTGGACTAAGCAAGGAGATCCCAATGAAGAAGTTAGGGCAAGGACTTTTGGAGCTGAATGGGTTTGCAACCTCATAGGAAGAACAACAATATCAACCAACCATACCTCCCCAAAGCCCCCACTGGGTGTACTCATGGCTCCAGCTGGATATTTAGCAGAGGATTGCCTTATCTGACCTTGTTCCTGAGGAGGCTTGATGACCCAGGATAGCAGAAAGCTTGGCCACTGTGGCCGATTTGTTGGGCTGGTGAAGGAGCACAGTCACAGAGGCTGCGGA
This sequence comes from Micromys minutus, assembly GCF_963924665.1. Taxonomy (NCBI): domain Eukaryota; kingdom Metazoa; phylum Chordata; class Mammalia; order Rodentia; family Muridae; genus Micromys; species Micromys minutus. The sequence continues at coordinate 52,578,531 of NC_137976.1, forward strand.
GGGAAGTGTCGGGGACGACAAGAAGATGGGGATTTATGGACAGGAAACTTGGAAGGGAGATAACATTTGAAATATAAATAAATAAAATAAACAATAATATTTAAAAAGCCCAAAAGTCTTTGAATAGCATTAATTAATTTAACAAACCTATGTTACATGTCTAAATCTGTGCTAAGCAATGCCATCTTCTAACATCTACATTGTCTACACAAATGTAATAAATAGAACCAGTTGACTTTAATTATTAACTAATTCCAAAACCAGAATAATTCACTGCTGCCAAGTGTCAGTGTCTGCTTCCACCTTGAGGTAGCCAGGCTGATTGTGCACTGGGCTGGAGCAGAATTTGGGAAGTTTAGTGGGTGCAGTGCACGATTTGGGTGTCAGGGAAGATCTTCAGAGAACTGGTTTGGTTTATTGGAGAGGAACGGGGTTTATTTATGCTCTTAGAATGTGACTACCACTCCTGTATTGAGGTTTGGGCAGCTATGTACCATTGGCCAGAGCAGGGATGCTGGAGGATGCTTCTGCATACTCAGGGGCTATAGGGTAGGTGGGGTCATGGAGCTGGGAACCTTATATGATCAAGCAAGGAGTGAATCCTGATAAGTGTCAAGGTAATAAATTTTTCTTAGGGTTGATGGAGGGAGCTGGTTTGGTGGCACCAGGCTGAGGGTGGATAGTCAACTCTGGCCATCCTCATATGTGAGGCATCTGGGACCATTACTGTCCCACAAGTTAGAAAACAATACATTGTCATAATGGATATATCTGGTGAATGAAAAAAATATAAGGAGTTAGTCCTTATGGAGATACGACTTTTTCTGCCTTCAGAAGTATGTGCGACTGGGCCCCTGTATCTCAAAATGGATTCTGCTTATATAGAAGCAGTCAATTGCAACTGAAAACATGCTAACTTGTTATTATGTACAGACTGTTCATTTCTTCTAACTGGTCCCCAAACAATGTAGCACAGCCATTATTTAGCTGTGATTTGCATTGTATTAATAATATAAGTAATCTACAGGTGATTTAAAGTTTACAGGAGAACATGCACAGATTGAATGCAAATGCTGATACTGTTTTTGCTCAAAGCCTGTTTTAGACTCTGGGGACAGTACTATACCAAGTCCAGGTACAGTTACTATGGAAAAGGATACCATTATTTTGGTTTATTTTTGTTTTTCCTCAGCAAGGAGAATAATAAACTAATGTTGAAGGATTAAAGTTTTATCATTGAAACTGGTTTACATAGGAATTGGTCACAGACAAAGCTGTGCATATCTGAAAACTGAAGAAAAATAAGAGGATTGTTTCAAAGGGGAAAGGTCTGGGGGAGAGAGAAAGAGGTGGTTTGAAACAATTCAGAGGCTCATTTGGCCAAGTATTGAGAAATTACATGAAACAGTGTTTTGAAAAGTTACTTTTTTTGAAAGAAGTAAACATGTATATATAATACATATATGAGTGTGTAATATATATATACATATATATTTATATATATGAGCAGTTTCATCTAGTGTTATATTTCATCAAAAACCTAATGTCATATGAATTCTAATTATTGGCAAAAGAGCCAAAAAAGATGATCTTTGTGAGAGAGGTCTGACCCAAGTCTCCTGTGAAGTTCCCTTTTTTATGGGCTAAGTGGCTTCTCTTTACCCAGATTGCAGGTCAATGCAGTTATCATTAATATGTACTTTGAAGCTATCACAGTCAATGTGATTCTCCTTGTGAGCTTTACCTTCTACTCTTAGAACCCGCTTCCCTGACACTAACGGAGTTTTACATAGTTACACTCATAGCAACTGGAATACTCACATTGCAATTTTCCATGGTCATAATTTGCTAGCTTTGTATCAGTCAGAGGCAGCCAGTGATACCTGCTAGCTTTCCTTATTACCCACTTTACTCAGGCATCCCCTCTTATCCCTGCTTTCTCATTTCTAACACTCCTTCCTCCATAAGTACATTCACATTAACACATTACATCTTGCCAAGAGTTCAGAAGCATAGAGCAGCAGCAAGGGACCAAGTAGTAACATGTCTGGAGCGACAGAAAGAGGTTCCCAATCTCCCATGAAAATGAGTTTGGCCAGCTAAGACTTTCACTAAGTTGCGGCACAAATCAGTTCAGAGTGTTGAAGTGCAAATATCTGGCGCTAGGTTAACTGCAATATCTGTGAATTAGACAGTGATATTATTAGTGTAAATAGAAAATGAACGAAAGAGTCAAATGCTTCCTGCTTCTGTAATGATTTGCAGCCTGGCACACAACACACACTACAGGTGCTCTCTGGGATTGAGCTGATGGCCCTGCTGTGTGCATGGCAAACAATTATTATAGAAACTCCCTTTAGTTTTCCTTGACCCTTCCTGTGGTTCTCTTGGTGAAAACCTTCATTAAATGCCAAATGCTGTAGTCTAATATATCACGTTCCTTGGCAAAATTTGTTTATTTTTCTAATAGCAGATTCCATGATAATATGTGAGTAGGAGAAGAGGTGTAAAGGGGAGGAGAAGGGCAACACAGAAAGGTCACAGATTTTAAGCTATGCGGGACTTTTTTATTATTGTTATTTTTGAAGTGTATTTAGCACAGAGACAAATTGTACATTTACTGCAAGTCACTGGGACCTAACAAGCTCCTAATGTGTCCCATACTTCAAGGTTTTGCAGAAAAGGCCAGTAACTTAGCAACCACAGTTAAACCTTGACAGGAATAATCATTATTTCTGTTGCAGCTTCAGGCTTTCCCACTGTAGGGATTTTTTTTTTTTTTTTTTTTTTTTGCTATTTTGTTTTCTGTTGTGTCTTTTAAAAGGACCCCAGATCAAGGAAGAACATCTAGGCAGGGAAGGGAGAATTTTCTCTTGTTGCTTCAGGTCTTAACTGGCTTGGCTGACGCACAGACCTAGAGCTGAGAATGGCTTCCTTCTCTGCCTCTGCTAACCCCAGGCTGAGTCATAGTAGGTGATAGCAGGGTATGTTTGATAGGAACTCAAAGACAGGGGTTATTGAGTTGATGAATTTAACCCTTGTCGGTTTTTCAACTGATAAATTAAATGAAAGTTTGATATCCAAATGATCTGATACTGATGAGGGGGACAATTGTAGAGGTAACTGGCAGGGGCAAGGCACACAGAGAACCAGCCTCGTATTTCTTCAAGTCCTTCCTTGCAGCCCATGTGGGATTTCTACTGCAGTAATAAATGAATAACCACTCCACTAGGGATGGCTTCTCTTTTGTCCTCAAAAGAACAAGCAAATACATAACAGAAGTCCTTTTGCAGAAGAATGTAAAAGTTAAATGCCTAAGAAACAGAAAGTACACTTTGCATTTGCTAAGGATAATCAGAATGGAGAATTCTAAAGATTACAAAATAATCAGTGCCATTTTATGGTTTGCACAGAATTGAAGATGTTAAGTCCTTGCGTTGCTGTCAGCAGGTATTGTCAACGAGAAGGTTATGAAGTATATCAGTCTCTGAATCCACAGTTTGTCACATGCACCAAATAAGCTCAGAATACAGATCAGATGTTCTATTTAGTTGGGTTTTGTTAAGTCGAGTAACTAAAATGAACACTTGTTAGTTTACATTGTGTTTTGGATATAAATCATATGATATTTGCAGAATTCAAAATTACTGAGCAAAACCTCTGCCTTTCACTAGCCATGTGAATGTAGTTAAGCCACTCCAGACCTCACAACGTTCCTTACAATAGGGGCAAGTGCAGATAGTCCCTGCAGCTTAAAAATATACATCAAAATGCTGCATCAAAAGACAGTATAACATACAGTACTGTAGTCTGGAATGGACCATCTCTGAAACAAATGCTAGTTCTTTCTTTTTTTCTCTTAAAAAATAAAAACAAGAATAATCATAATTGTTTTCAACACAAAAAGACACTCCTGGGACCTTGTTAGTTTATGCATTTTAAGTTCTCTATTAAAAATTTAAAGAACACATACTTTGCAAATTTGGTTCATAAAAATTACTGTTGCTGATTCTGTGAGAAAAAGAGCTTTGATGAATGTTTAGCACCCATTTTCCACATATTAGTTTTAGAGCAATCTTTTATCTTGCTGTGTAATTCTGTATTTCAGTGGTGGTTAGATGAGGAGCTGATAAGAACATTTTTCCTCATAGACATAATACATATATGAAGGTGGTAGAGACAAAAGGTAAGAGATAGACAAAACAGAAAGGGAATTCTATTTCATGGGAGCATATGTCTTGTGTGAAGCAGGAGAAAAATTTAGATGTGAATTGAAAATGTAGACTCTTTTCAAAATCCTGTTAGAGGATGAGCTGAACCTATGGACAACATCAAGAAACCACATTGGTACAAGAATGTGGCAAACTCAGCCTAAATGGCCTTCTCATTCGAACCTGCATAACAAATCCATGTCCCCATTTTTTTGGCTCAAATAAAATTGTTGTGTAACTGCAACTTGGGCATATTTTGCAATTATGTAGTGTTGGCATTGCCATAGTAGTCAACAAAGTTGGTTACATATACTATAACACTGTGGTGCCATTATGTTGTTGGTACCATGAATACACAGATGGAGGAATAGTATATTTACTTTTTATGCAGATATTTTTCATAGATAAATAGGCAGTTTCCTTTCTTAGTAAGAGTTAGAGAGCCGGGTTCACATATTAGATGATTAAGACTCAGCCCCCAAGCCATAGTGAAGTCTGCATTCACTGATTGAATGATTTCTTGCTGCCCCTGCAGAAAAAAAAGAGTAGATCTAAGAAAAAGAAGAGTCTGTTTGAAGGAGAAGACACTGGCAACATGCAATAGAGTTATATAAGAAACATGGGTTTTTCTCAAGATCATCTATATTCCAAACTGCATCCCAAGGGGGGTTTTTAGTTAGGGTTCCCATTTCTGAGAAGAAACACCATGACCAAGGCAACTTTGATTATGGACAATATTTAATTGGGGCTGGCTTACAGGTTAAGAGGGTCAGCCCATTATTTTCATGGCAGGAAGCATAGCATCGTCCAAGCATCCATGGTGCTAGATAGGAAGCCAAGAGTTTTACATCTTGATCTGAAGGTAGTCAGGAAAATGTTGGCATCCCCAGGCAGCTATGAGAAAATTTTCTTTGCCCATTCCACAGTGACACACTACTCTAACAAGGACACACCTCCTAATAGTGCCACTCAATGGGCCAAGGATATTCAAACCATCACAGATGGAATTAGCAGTATTACATGGATCCTGTGCAGGCAGAGAGAAGAATTTTCAAGAAGACTTAAAAATATCATAGATATGGACACAGTTTTCTCATGGTAAAAACTGTTTTAAGTTTCATAGTAAGATGATTTATTTAGCACTTTCCAAGTGGTAGTGCGGTATGCTTGAAGTCTAAAAGACTTCAACAAATAAAAGATTGTTTTTACCTTCTATGTGTTTTCTTTCACTTTAGGCAGGTCAAATTCTAGGAAAACAGAACTATGCTTTCTTCTCGTGGATTTATTGAAGAATAAATATAACAAGAATGTGAAAAAAGGTTGCTATGAATTTTTATAAGATAAAATAAATATATTTATCCCTTAGGTTAGAAAAATATTGTTTGATTATCACCCACAGGTTATATGTGAGAGATTAGGCCAAGACTATGGTCCCCTAAAAATTATCAAATAATATCCATTAAGAAATATTAAATTAGTGTTTTTCTTGGTAATACATTTTATATTCATTTAAGTTAGAGAAGATATACCTAAGGGAGTCACACAACAATTAAAAAATGACATAATGATAATCCAGTATTTCTACTAATGGCAAAGTAGTCTTTGAGTTTTACACAGAACCAGGAGAGATGGCTCAGCTATGAAGAGCACTGACTGTCCTTCCAGAGGTCCTGCATTCAATTCCCAGCCATCACATGGTGGCTCACCACCATCTGTAATAGGATCTGATGCCCTCTTCTGGTATGCATGAAGATATCTACAGTGTACTCATAAAATAAACAAACAAATCTTTAAAAATAAGATACACCATCATTCATGGTGGTAAAGATGGGTTTAATGGATCTCAGTAGCTTGAATAGTCTTTGTGGTTCGGTACCAAAAATATACTGCTTAGGAATGGGGAATTTGCCTTCTCCTCTTAAATCCTAGTCACCACAGGTAAAGATATTCAGCTCAATCAAAGTTGAAAATGATGAGAACACTGTCAAGACATGAGAAGTTACACTGTCTTTCAGAACTATTAACTAGTTCTTTAATATTTAACAATGCAATTCTGTCTTTGGCTCACAGTTTTAACAAACTGCCTTGGGAAGCCTTCTTAGGTGTGAAGGCATAAATGCCAGCACATCACTTTCTAAACCACGATACATCTGAGTTGCCTTCACTGAATAGCCCCATAGTACGGCCTGGCTAGGACACTCGCTTCTTTGCTCTAGGAGTCAGCAATTTCTCTCTTTCTAACAAGGTCTGCCATGTATTTTCTGAGCTCCTCTATTTCAGTCTTCTTGGGCTCCATGAAATTCCACCTATTCCCCTAATTACCCCAGTCATTATGTTGAATTCTTTATCTGTCTATTACTAGTATAGTCAATTTTTCCTCCCTGTGAACTAGTGGAGAGTTTTCTGTTATTCTGAGGGGATACTTCACTGTTAAATAATGAAAAGCCCAAGACTTTGTAGCATCACAAAAAGGAATCACGATCAGTTTGGAATCCAAATCTGCCAATTAACTAGCTAAGTGACTGTGGGGGCTACTTATTTTATCTCTTTAACTAAAATTATTGGAATAATAATACTTATGTTGCAAGATGTTTCTAAGGATTAAATGAGAAGACACATGCGAAATGGTGCCTGGCACATGTTAAGTGTCGAATAAACGTTAATTTTGCTCCTTTTATTCACTATTCAAGAAGAGAAAGATGGCCTTCTTGCAATAATTATAAAACAATGGAAGTCTATGTAGGAACAGCAGTACCGAGAAATACTAACCCTAGCCATTACTTCAGGTAACCACACCTTTAAACCAAGGCAGATCTCCCTTCTGTAGTGGAAATGCTTATATTAACTTCCATTACAAAATGATATCAGCTGGATGGCTGAAACAACAAAAGGCTTTTTCTTATACTTTGGGAGGCTAGACATGCATGACCCACAGCCAGGGGAGGAAACTTAAAAGGATATTTACCCTATTTCTAGTTCATAAACAACCAGATCTGTGTTATGTTTCTACATGGCTTTCTTTTCTTTTACTGTTGTTTTTATTTCTTTACATTTCAAATATTGTTTCCCTTCCCGGTCTCCCCTCCAAAAGCCCATCCCATTACCTTCCACAATAATAGGATACTACCCATTCACCCACCCACCCACTCCCACCTCTAGCATTGTCCTTTGTTGAGGTAAAAAACCTCCATAGGACCAAGCTTTTCCCCTCCCATGAAGCCAGATAAAACAATCCTCTGCTATATATGTATTGAATGCTATGGAGTCACCTAGTATACTCTCTGGTTGTTGGTTTAGTCCCTGTGAGCTCCTGTAGGATATTTTTCTTCCTAGAGGACAGCAATCCCTTTCAGCTCCTTCATTCCTTCCCCATCTCTTCCACTGATGTCCCCAGGGTCAGGCTACTACTTGGCTGTGAGTGACTGCATTTTTCTAAGTTTGGTGCTGGCAGAGCATCTCAGAGGACTGCCCTTCGGGGCTTCTTCCTGTCTACAAGTACTTCTTGGTGTCAGGTTTAGTGTCTGGGGATGGGAAAGATCCCTAGGTTGGGTGTTCTCTGGATGGCCTTTACTTCAGTCTCTGCTCAATTATTTTTGTCCCTGCATTTCTACATATATCCTTTTGAGTCTGGGTTACCTCGTTGAGAATATTTTCTAGTTCCTTCCATTTTCCTGCAAAATTGATGAAGTCATTGCTTTTTAATGGCTTTCTTATGTGTGTAAGTGGAACTGGACATTAGTTGTATTTCATATGTGGTGTGTGTGTGTGTGTGTGTGTGTGTGTGTGTCTGTGTGTGTGTGTTTGTGTGTGTGTGTGTGTTTGTGTGTGTGTGTTGGTGTTGGTGTGTCTTCTAAAAATCACTCATCTGTTTCCTTAGAGGAGGCATACATTTTTCTAAGTGACAAATTGAGAAACATTTTATTTGTAAAAGAATACAATTCAGACTTAATCCAAAGCACAAAACAAACTATAAACACAAGGAGAAAGTGTAAAGAGAAAAGAATTCAGAGCAAAATTACGACATATTTACATAATCAACCTGGAGGTAAGGATGAGGAATCTTGTGCATATCTAAGTTTACTAATGTATTTATTTGATTAATGTTAGAAGCTAATACCAACCTATATGGTCATTTAATTTTACCTGCTTATAGGTCTCGCTTACAAAGAGAGCTATATTTTTTATGGCTCTAAAGTTACAAATTGGAGACAATAGAAGCATCCATTCTGTAATAGTATACTCTACACTTTGTGGTGTTATGAACTTAAGCATCTCTACCTATTTTACAGTACTAAGAAATTTACTTTATAATATCACATTGCCAGTGTTCTCCAAACAAATTTTTCATACATTTAAAATTGGTTTATCTTATATGGAACCAATGTATTTTGATAATAAAACTATTGTGTTTTATTTGCCAACACTGTTATTAGCTCTCTGAGGATGTTGTGTAATGTGTTTTGATTCTATTTGCCTCCTCCAATTGCTCCCATATGTGTTCTCTCTCTCCTATCTCAAGGTGGAGAGGAGGATTATACATGAAGTGCCACCTTTAGCTAAAAGGCTATTGGCAATTGACAGCTCTTGGTAGAGGAATTGTCAGTTTTTCTTTAAGAATGTATCTATTGGTAGATAGACCACACTCCAGGGGACCTATCCAAGATATGGACTCAGCAGTCCCCTTAATAGTCCTTAAAGATATTTAGAAAAGGTTTGCAGGAAGCTATGTATAATGAATTGAATGTATTCTCTCTATTCCATTGTGTGATACCCTCTTTTTCTCATGCCTCCTTCTTCCTGTTCATCAGCTTTGTTACCCTAGACAATGTCATAGCTAGCTTGCATGTGAAACATACATGCCTGATTTTTATTTGGCTAAACAAACACACATGAAAGAAAACGTGTAATAATTATCTTTCTGAGTCTAGTTTAATTTGCCTAATATGATTAATAGCAGCTGTATCTAATCAGCTGCAAAAATAACAACTTCATTTTTTCTTTACACCTGGAACAATTTTCTTGTGGCTATGTACCAGGTTTTTCATATCCATCTTTATGTTGTTGAAACCTAGTGTGGTGCCATTTTGGGATAGGATGAATAGTGCTACAATGAACATTGGTATGCAGGAACATGTTTGATAGGTTAACCCAGGATCCTGTCTGTAAGAACCAAGGTATGCTCTCATAGCAATTTATTTTTCAATATGCTTACATTTAAAACTCTTCATATTAAAATATATCTTATTTCTTTGCTACATCCAAGACCTCTCAAATATCTACTCTCACTTGTTCTCTTTTTCTATTTCTCTCTCTCCTAAGTTCATGTCCTTTGTGCCTCTCTTCTTTAATTGCTGTATTTATGTGACCTCAGAACTGACCACTTGCTATTGGATAAGCAATTGACAAGGTCATCCAAGGGGGATATTATTTCTTCAGCTCTCCTCAAGATCACCAGTTTCTCTGTGTTTTCTTTGTCCATATCATACCTGTATTGCTTGTTGATTTTTTTTCTTAATAACTAATGATTTATTTGATATCACTCAATAAACATTGAGAGTTCAATTTTATTTTTAATGATTTAATTTCTGTCTACTCTCTGGATTAATTTTTATATCTGTGCTGCACTTGGGCTTTGCAGGCATGTGGGTCATAGACTTACAGGCAAAATTCCTATACACATAAAATAATAATAATAATGTATAAATAAATGCTTAACTTGTCTAGGTTGTTATTTCTTAATTTTGTATAATTTAATTTATTTATAACTTCTCATTTTATAATGAAATGTGAATAAATGGTGTCTGTACTAAATTAAGTCATTATTTAATTTCAAATTTTTAATCTGTAAAATAGTACCATTTTATCCAATTACAAAGGCTCACATCATGTAACATTGTATTTTCCATAAGTCCACAGTGTCAAAGGTTCAGAAAGAATCTTGGGAAGTGTTGACACAAATTACCTTTCGTATTTACCCAGAGGCTATGAAATTCTTGGTCAAATTTTCAGTGGATTCTCAGAGAAAAATGTAAGTAATTCTTATATCAAACAATCTAAAATATGATGTCGGTGCTTAGCTAGGAATAATAGCTTTGTCAGATGTTTGTTTAAAGTTTTGTATTGGATTTCCACAGGTAATCTCCCTGGGAAGGAAAATAGGAGACTGGTCCTTGCAACTGACTTTGAAAAGCTGATAGGAAATAAACTTTTTATGACAAGATTTGAAAGGCAGCCTACTGTTCTTGACCCTAACTAGATGACAGTGCTCTATTCCTAATGTTACTTATTTTCAGTAGGCAAAAAAAGAAATCATGGCTCAATAAAGTATAACTTTCAAAATATATCTGTGCTCTAAGAAAGGCTACCTTTATTAATGAGTAACCATGTCTGTAAGAATTCAACAAATGGCCTATGGATTATTGTCCATATATGAAGATACTGAATGCACTATTACCTAAAAGGATGAACCATTAGAAACATGTCGATATCCTATAAAGGGGGAACTATGTGATTATAGTACACACTTCTTCCTCAGTTTCTTCAGGCAAACATAATGACAACTAAATTATATAAATACATTTTCCTCAATTCTAAAACATTCAGGTCTACTGTAATGGTCAGGCTCTGGGAAGGGCCTATCAGCTTGCACACTGTTGTCTGTCTTATCATAAAATCCTCACAACATGGAAGGAAAATGAACTGTCTAGGCTCCTTTTATTATGTCCATTAATCTCAGTCACATGAACTCTTACTTTATACTAATTTCTTTCTATAGGCTTCTCAACTCCAAATTTCAAATGGCAGTATAAGATTTCAAATATCAGTTTAAAAGAACCACACTTGGTGGTAACTGTATTGTTATTTATAGTTGAATCTTGAGATATTTTAAAGCATATACTCATCAAAAGTAATCGTGAAGGGGGCAATTTAATTCTTATAGGAGAATATTTGTTTTTCCTTATTTTCTGTCAATTATGTGTTATGAGTCCTCCTGGAATAGCAAACTGCCATCTTTACCCATAATTCCATCTGCAATATTTTCACTGTGTGCCTCATGAAGAGATGGTTGTAACTTCTCCTCCATGAAACCAACATTTATACTTAAACCTTGACATACATAAAGAGGTGTGACCTAGTGGTAGATAATCTGCCTAACAAACTCAGGGGTAATGCTCGCACTTCGGGGCTAATATGTGTCCAGTTTTTGCTTAACTCATGCTTATGTCCTCTTTAAGAAAAGAGATATTGCCTTTTAAAAGTTAGAACCCACAGACCACCAAACAGACTGTGTGATTTTAAAGTACATGAACTCCAGATGCAGTCAGCAGTCATGGCCAACTTCAAGTCTGTGCTTACTGCCTGGGAAAGCAATTCACTCTGCTGCACAATAAACTGAGTTTACTCTGAAGGTTAAATAAAATGCATGTCACTGAGATCAATGTCTAACAGATTACAGTGAACAAATCTTAACTGTTATAACTGCCATTACTAACTGAAAGAGTGTCACATTCTTATATATATGTATGTATGTATGTATGTATGTATGTATGTATGTATGTATGTATATAATCACCTTTATAAATATTATTTTATAATAGTGTTTTATATAATGAGGGCTACTAATACTTTATTGCACTTTTGATCATCGGGATAATATTAACTATTGAATCAAGGAACATACTTTATGGGCAGAGAAAATATTTAGGAAACAGCATCTACATTTCTGTTTTGCAAAGTTGTTCAAAGGCATTCAGTTGAATGATCTGTATAGTCAGTGAAAATAATAGCCATGTGGCTCTTTCTAAACCAACTAGATACCACAAAGTGTCTATGAAAAGTGGTTTAGTTAGTGCTAAATGGAGGGATATGTTGGGAATTCTGAATTTTTATAGCATATGAAGTGAAACAGGGAAAACTGTCATGTCTATCAATATGAAATCTAATTGAATCAGACAACCTTACTTTTCAATTGAAACTTTTCTAAATCTAACAAATAAAACCATTAGTCTGAGTGCCCTGAACACATGCTCCTCAACTGAGAAACTATTTTAAATATCAGATATAAATTAAAATATTTCCCATCTTTCAAACACGTTGTAATTCATGAAGCTGTTTACATAGTGCAATAAGGTACAATCTTGATATCAGAATCGTGAGATGTAATTTAACAACCATCTCAGAATAAATTTGACTTGCTCACACATTGTTCTCCATTTTCTAATTACCTAAGTAATCTGCCCCTCCAACCCTGGCTTTACACTAAATGGCATTCTCTTTTTCCATTGTATTTGGTTGTTAGAATCCCTTCTATCAACATGTGAATAACCGTGTATAGAAGTAAATGTCTTATGAATAAAATCTAAGTCTAAAATCAAGAGGATTCAGTGTCTTTGATTATTCTTTATGTTTGTGAAGCCTTGAAATTGTTTAGGGAATTTTATTATGCATTTCAAACCACATGCTCAATATTTCCAACCATGAAATGGTAATAGAGAATTTATTCCCAAACTTGCAAATGAAACTCAGAAAAGTTCACAAAGGGCAGCACTCTGGAGAATGTTATTTGAATTTAAAATGACATTGCTAAATTTCAGAAATAATCAGAAATCAGCAAAATGGAGCTTTAAGGGATGGGTGGAACTGGTGAAGTAAAAAGGAGAGTGATACAGTTACAAACGCAAATTCTGCAGGAAAAGGCCATGCGTGCTCATTTGAGAATTCATAATCTAACAAATCTGTGTAACAAATAGGCCTAATTTTTTTCTTTTGTTTTGCTCCCTTTGTGTCTATTAGAATGTGTGAGTTTGTACCTACCAGAATCCTCCTCCCACTCCCCCTCCCCCTCCTCCTCCTCCTCCTCCTCCTCCTCCTCCTCCTTCTCTTTCCCCTTCTTCTCCTCCTCCTTCTCCTCTTCCTTCTCTTCCTCCTCCTTCTTCATTCTGCACCTTTCTTCTTCCCTGCTACTTCACTTATGTGCACCATCTAGCTTGAGTCATATCTTACTTTGCTTTAGAGAGTTACCTGTTTGATTCTGACATTCATGACAATAGTACTAGATGCAAGACCAGAGCCTTCCCCAGCTGAAGCTTGACATATTCTTGGAATCAGTGTTGAACTTTTCAGTCCCAGCTCATTGAGGAGGCATCACATGAACATCTTTTGACAAGATTCTCAGGGTAGTTACCAATGCATCCCTGCTGCCATTATTAGATGCCTTAAGATGGTGTAAGGACAGATGCTAAGGAATTAGCTCCTATGAATAAGAGAGCATCAAGGCTACCTGTGCCTCTGACAGAATATCTGAGTTCTTTGGATAACTGTGGAAGACAAAGAAAAGAAATACACTGGTCTTCTAGTGACTTCATATTTTACTTTACATGATACAATCAAACAATTTTCTTAAATGCTTGTTGCATACTCAATACTCCAGGGTTATGAAGATTTTAGTTACTTTACATCCTTCATGATATAATGTCTTATTTTCTTAAATCTTAGACATTATACTTGACAATGCCTTCTTGAAGTTTGGATTCAGATTCTACTTTTGGTTTCTGATCTCATTTTCGAGGTAATTGATGAGGTAAAGAAGCTTCACACTCTTATTAGCCCTTCATATATCTTCCATAGTAAACTGTTCAATTATTTTCCTAATTTCAATTAAAATTTTAACTTTTATTATTAATTTAGAGGCCCTATGTACTGGATGGTTTTGTGTGTCAACTTGACACAAGCTGAAGTTATCACAGAATGAAGTCTTCCTTGAGGACATGTTTCCATGAAATTCAGATAGATGTAAGGTATATTCTCAATTAGTGATCAAGTGTGTGGGGCATTGTGGGTGGTGCCAACCCTGGGCAGGTAGTCCTGGGTTCTATAAGAAAGCAAACTGAGCAGGCCTGAGGAAGCAAGCCAGTAAGCAACATCCCTCCATGGCCTCTGCATCAGCTCCTGCTTCCTGACCTGCTTGAATTCCAGTCCTGACTTCCTTTGGTGATGAACAGCAATGTGGAAGTATAAGCTGAATAAACCCTTTTCTCCCCTACTTGCTTCTTGGTCATGATGTTCTGTTCAGAAATGGAAACCCTGACTGAGACACCCTATTTATAGTCATAAAACAATTTGTTTTTATGAATATGCCCTTTGAATATTTATTCCAAGCTGTGGGTAGCTTATTTGTTTTCTTCTCTCTTTCTTTTAAGATTTGCTTATTTTTATTTTATGTGTCTGAATGTATAGGGTGCAAGTATATCTGTGTATTATGGACATGTCTGGTAATCACAGAGGCCTGATGAGCGAGTTAGAACCCTCTGGACTGATGGTTGTAGGGTATTATATAGGAATAGATATTCTGGACGAATAACAAGTGCTAGCAATTAGAGGGCCACCTCTTTATTCCTTATTTTTTAATTAATGGTAAATTTTATTATATATATATATATATATATATATATATATAATTTAATGTTAATGAACTATTATTTATAAGATTTTAATTATTACTTAAAGTTATTAATTTGGGCATTTAATCAAAAATATTTAGCTTCCATGAGGTGAAAATTACATTATTTTATATTTCTCTCAATTGTATTATGGGTTTTGTTTATATGCTGAAAAGTATGATGGATTCTCACCTGGCGATTCATTCCATATGCAGCTATCAGGCCCAGTCACTATTGCTGATGCCAAGAAATGCTTGGTGACAGGACCTTGATACGGTTCTCTCCTGAGAGGCTCTACTAGAGACTTACAAATAGAAAGGCAGATAATCTCACCCAGCCACTAGAGGAGTTACAGAAAGGACTGAAGGAGCTGAAGGGGTTGAAACATAGGAAGAACAATAGTATCAACCAACCAGAACCACCACTCCCCACACCCCACCGCCTCAGAGTTTCCAAGGCCTAAACCAGCAACTAAAGAGTACACATGGGGTGGGGATGCCTCCAGCCAATATTATAACAGAGGATGGCCTTATTGGGCATCAAGGGGAAGAGAGGCCCTTGGTCCTATGAAGGCTCAAAAAGACCCAGTATAGGGGAATGCCAGGTGGTAGAGAGGGGGAGTTTGGGTGGGGTAGCACTTTCAAAGAAGCTAGTGAGTGGGATAGGAGGATTCTGGAGGGGATACCTGGAAAAGGTATGCCATTTGTAGTGTATGTAAATACAGAACATATCCAGTTATATATGTATATGTATGTTTATATGTATATGTATATGAAAAGTATGATATATCAAATTGATTTTATGTCGAAGGTTAAACTGCAAAGAGAATTTGGGAAAATGGGAGATGTATTTTCCTAGTGTACAAATGAAGAGAACATTTCTTCATCTCACGTGAACAGTGTCTCTACCATGAGAGTGCAGACTCTCACAATGACCCAATGACTCCACTGACACTTGGCATTACATCAGGGACTGAAACAGGTGAATTCAGAAGCAAGTAGAGATGTGTGCATGGAAGAGAAGATGTTTTAGTAGGAAACCTGCGCTATTGGTCTCAACAGCACGCACCATTCTAAATATTGTTATGTTGAAGACAAAGCAAGGAAAATTTGCTTATTAGGAATTTCACTTATTTAAAACTTTGGAAAACTAATATAAGGTCATAAATATTTTAGTGGTTCCTGAGAAAAAGCTGTTGATCTACGAATGGGTTGCACATCATCACAGAATCGTTTTAGAGTATACTAGAGTTGCTTAATTTGGTTAGGGTTTTAAGTAAAGATGTATATGCTCAAACTGACTGACACACGTGTGGCCTGTACAGTTATGCTGCTTGAAGAAGTAAAGGTCATAGATCTGGGAATGAGATGGAGAACATAGGAGGAGTTAAAGTGGGGAAACAGAGGAAAGAAAAGGATGAGAATACAGTATATGGGTAGAAGATCTCAAAACTATTTTCCATTAAATTCCACAAAGATGTGATATTTATTTCACAAAGTGCTAAGTATCTCTTTTCCCATATAGATGAGCGTGGTGCTCCCATCCTCATCAGAAAGCTTCCCCGCCCAGGACATGCTCATCAGCACACAAACGCACAAGTGCTCAGAGAGCAGAGCATGAGTGTCAGTGAAGTGCACATCTACCAATAGACATGCATATAGATGCTTTTCCTGCAGTGCTCAACAGGAGCTAATTGTATAACATGGAGAATAAATGCTGTGAGAGCCAGAGGTCAGGAAGGATGCACCTAAAAACTAGAACCTTCTGATGATGACAGGACTCCTGCTCTGTGAATCCAAAACAGCACTGCTTTCCTGAACAAGCCAGCCAACACGTCAGCCTGATGCAATGTGGACTCAAAAAAAAAAAACACTGTACTAGGAGATGGAGCAGAGACAGAGGGATTGACCAAACAATAACAGGGCCAATTTGAGACTGATCCCATGGGCAGGCACCAATTGATGACACTCTGATATGCTTACAGACAGGAGTTTATTATGGCTTCCTTCTGAGAGTCTCCATCCATCAACTGATTCAAAGATAGACGCAGACACCTACTGGCAAACAGTAGATGAAACTTGAGGACTCTTATGAAAGAACAGGAGGAAGGATTGCATGGCCTGAAGGGAATAGAAAGTCCACAGGAAGAACAACAGAGTCAATTAACCTGGATTCTTGGGGCTCTGAGAAACTAATCTACTAACTAAAGAGTATACATGGCTGGACCTAGGTCTCCTACATGTATGTAACAGGTTTGCGGCTTGGACTTCATGTCAGTCCAAAATAGCTGGAGCAGGAGCTATTCTAAAAGATGTTTCTCTTTTATAAAAGAGAGGGGAAATGAGCTTTACTTAAACACGTGACTCCTGGGAGAGTTGCAGTTCTCCAGAGGATGACTCTACACTCACAAGTACATAGGGAGCATAAATTGTATCTCACAGTACACTAGTGGATGACCCTATACTCATAAGTATGTAGGGAGCATGAATTGTATCAGTAGGTCACAAAGATTAAACATGAATTTGAAAACAGTACAGAGGTAGGAGAGATAAATCTGGGAGGAGTTATCGTGAGGAAAAGAGGTGAATAAGATCAAAATATATTCATATAAATGCATAGATTTGCAAAGATTAATAAAAGGACTGTATTTCAAGCACATAACACCTCAAATATTTTATGCTTTAATAAAGTTAATTAATTTGTTGTACATTTAAAAGTTTTTACCCTCAGGATACTACTAAAAAGTTTTAAAATGTATATCTATAAAACTGATTTATGAAAAGATTCAAAGGTACCTTACTAATTATGCTGTAATATTAGAAACAAGTCAAGAGATCATTATTTGAAGAATGAATAAGTAGTGTGTTTATGTAATGGAACAGTATCCATTACTGACAAGAATGAGTGAGAATGACACATAAAAACATTATCCTCAATCACAGTGCTCAAGGCCAAAATTTTCCAAGATCTGCCATCTTTCCACCCAACATCCCATCCTGTATGATTCAACTGAAATGAACCCCAGACCAAGGAAAACTGATCTATGAAAATACACACCAACATTTTAAAAGACTCAACTCTTAGGAGATGGGTGGGAGTGACTAGCATCAGAAATCTCAGTGGTAACAATAAAGTTGCATATTGAAGCTCAAAGTAAAAGTTACCGCCATCTGTATGATTTAAAACTTATTAAACTGCACACAGCAGAATTGTATGTTTTTCCCACATCAAGCAAAAATAATTGTTTGAAGGCTTAAGTTCTTACTAAAGCCCTACGGAAAAATCATTTCTTAAACGCAGACTCTGGGTACTCTACATAGGTTCCCTGGTGTTTACACAGATGTAGTTTATTAATATATATGATGTATAGGCTGACAGAAAGATTGAATTCTATTATGTATTTATAGAAGCACCAAACTAAGTTTTTTTTTTTTTTTTTCATTTCCTAAATGATAGTTCAAATAGTTAAGTGTATTTCAGGGTACTCAAATATTCGATGAGAAAAAATTCGTCTATATGAAAGAATTATAGGTAGGAAATAGAATAATTGAACCCAAAATTACTACTTTGAGAGCTTTAATGAAATAATGGTTCTAGGCAAGGCTCATCAGTAGCTAAGAGGACTAATAGGTAGAATACTAATGAGAAAGTTTATAGTAGAGATCGGCAACCTAAACTGCACTTAACCCACTCATCAATTTGTATAATTTAAGATGTGATGACTAGGTATTTGAGTCTTGCTTTTATACAGAATGTAAAGGTACCATGTCTTGCCTGTAAATATATTTAAAGAAAAAGTTAACTCCAAACCTACTCCAGCTCTAACTAGAATATGTTTTTAATACAAGAAACACTTAAACAGCAAAAAGAAAAGAGCTGGGAGCTGGGGGCTGGGAGCTGGGAGCTGGGAGCACCACGTGGGCCAGAGCACTTGCCAAGCATTTGCACAGCCCTAGGTTTGATTCCAGGGGCTAGAATGGAAATACACAAAAAGGAAATAGGAAAGTTACAGAAGAAAGGAACGGAGAAGAAAGGAAGAGAAAAGAAAGAAAAGGGGAAAAAAGGAGAAGGGAAGGAATAAGAGAGGAAAAAAATGAAAATAAAATAGAAGGCATTTTATTAGTTGAGGTTTTCTCCTCTCAGATACGTTTAGCTTGTGTCAAGTTGACATAAAACTATCCAGAACAATTGACCCATTGTTATCTTGATACACAAACATATCACCATAAAGCCACACCTTTTTCATTCTCTTTCATCTGCAAGATCTCACTTTAAAAAATAACTTTAAAAGCCCCACAGTCCTTATAAATTCAGACACATTAAAGGCTTAATCTCCTGTAAAATATCCAGTCTCCTTAAAAATTCAAATTATTTGTAACACATCAAAATATATTTTAAAATATATAAAGTTTGTCAATTATAAACTAGAAAATAAATTAACTACCTTCTTAATTAAGAAGGAGATCTAGGGCACAGTCACAACCCTAACAATGCAAAACTAAACTCCAACAATGTAAATAACTTAGTGTCCAATATCTAGGATTCACTCATGATCTGGGCTCCTCTAAGTGGGTTGGGGAACTTCTCCAGCTCTATCCTTTACAGCAAACATTCCCTGTCATCTAAGCTCTGGCCAGTTCCACTCCAGTGATGCTGCTGTTCTTGGTGGTTATCACATGCTACTTGCATCTCCAAAATGCTGGGGTTTCTATAACAATTGGCTGCACTTTCACCAATAGCTTCTTCTCAGCTCCCTTCATGATGCCAAGCCTCAACTTTTCTACTAGACCCCTTCAAACCTGGATCAACTGCTGCTGAGGCTGCATCTTCACTAATGGCCTTTCCTGCTTTCTCACAGTGCCAAGCCTCAATTACCCTTCATGCTTTCTAAACTGGTATCACCTGGGTACAACCTTGGCTGCCTATAGAACGAAGGTTGTGTAAGTTAACTCTGAGGAAATCCTTTCAAATGGATTTCATCTTAATAACTCCAGTTTCTTCTTAATCCCCGCTAATTTTTAGCTTCAGCTAACCAGCATCAGCTATCCCAGCAAAAACAATGGTTGTACTTTAGTAATTCTGGTTGTTCTTGGTAAACACAGCTGAATATTCAGCTCTAGCTAACCAGAACCACAAAATCTTAATTCAAACTAACAAATTACTCTAATAGAAAAGAGTTTAGGCTTTTCAAAGTAAGTACGCATGATCAGTTGACAGATGAAAATGTTCAATACAATTCAACATCGCTGATATTTAAATAAAAACTATATTGAGAATTCTTCATATGATAGTCTGATTGGCTATTCTCAGAAACAGAGGAAACACTGGTGTTTATCCTGGAATAAAGGAAGGCTTATGCACAGTGGAATTATGGTTTGTCAACTCATCATTAAGTCAGTATAGAGGGCCTTCAGAAAACTACAAATATATGATTCAACCCTAACAATTCTGGGTACATATATATCTGAAGTAATCAAAGGCAGCATACAGCACAGATTTTTCATGTGTGTATTTATTGTGACACTATTTGTTACAATAAAGTTTTTAGATCAGCCTAAATTTGTGCCAAAAAGTGAATATATGAATAAAATTGGGTCTGCCTGGTGGAGTCATACTGACCATACAGAAAAACTGAAACTGGCTTTCATCTGGAAAGTAGATGGAACTGACAAACATTGGTTAAGCCATGCAAACTCTGATTCATAAAGACAAATCTGCATGTTTTCTATTTTAAGATAAATCTGGATTCTTTTTAAAGGGTGTAAAAATGGAAGTGTCCTTTTCAGGATAAAGGAGAGCAAAGGAATAAAGAAGAGAACAGTGTATTACAAGTTGAATGTAATCGAAGTACCCAAGAAACGCTCATAAAATACCAGTAAAACTCACTTGAACAATTCATTTGTATTGATAAATGAAGAGATACCTTAGTTTTTTTTAGGCAGGATTACATCTTTATTGTCCTATTTTTAAAGTGTGCTCTGTTCATGAATCATGAAAGCCTATTTATAGTTGCAATTGAGTGACACCCAAGGTATGTCACTGTCAAAAACTGGTTAAAAATGTCAAAAGATTCAAAAAAGTTGAATGAGTTGGGTTAAGTGAAAGAGGAAGTGTAAAACATGGCTGTTGTTGAAGCTGCTCTTCTGTCAGTGCAGATTTATTTCACCAGTTTTTTTCTATTCTTGATTGCTACTTTAAAAACAATAAACTTAAACACCTGCTTCCCAAGATCTTTTGTCTTATTAATACTTCTGTTAGCATTTTGTGCCTGTTGATTTTAACTTTATCTTTCTTTTTTCTTTCTTTTTCTATTCATTATTTTATTTATTTACATTTCAAATGCTGTCTCCCTTCTCAGTTTTCCCTCCACAACCTCCCTATCTTCTCCACCATTCCCTGCCTCTATGAGGTGCTTCCTTACCCTCTTACCCACTTCTGCCTCAGCGCCTTAGCATTCCCCTACTCTGAGCCTCCACAGGACCAAGGGCCCCCCTTCTGATAGTGCCATCCTCTGATACACATGCAGCTGGAGCCATGGGGGTCCTGGTTGGTTGATGTTGTTGTTCTTCCTATAGGGTTGCAAACCCTGTCAGCACCTTCAGTCAAAGAACCAGTTTGAAATGTCATCTGTCACTACCAGGACTGTGGACTACATCTTTGTTGAAGGCTGTATTTGCTCCACTGTTCACCAAATATACCTCACAAATATTTCCATAAACAAGGTTCAGGTAAAAATGTTGGAAGACACTCTTTTTATTCATTCAGCTAAGTTTCACTAGTCTTTCTGCTTTGCTTCTCTTTTGTTTCTACTTTCATTCAAACCAGTGAAGTATAGATACACACTTAATGATTGTGGAGTTTTTTTTCTTTCTAATGTAGAAAATTTTTATCTTTCTAATATAGAAAATTAAATTTATTTTTCCTCAACATATTTTAATATGGTTCTGTATTTTTTGAGAACTTCATACCTCTTACAGTATTTTTTTTTAATCAAGTGCTTTTCGGGAGACATTTAAATGCTTTTCTATGGAAACACACTAAGGTACTCATAGTTCATTTCATCATTATAAATACCCCTCTGTTGGTAAAAATCTTTCTTTAATATGAAAAGAAAGTACAAAAGCTAAGTCTTCAGAGTTTCATTCATAGTATGTCCAATAGTGTACATGCTCATGGAACTCTGACTGATCACTCTGAGCACTCTTTGGAGACCCCATGAGCCTAGGAAATAGACTGGAGTAATCTGGGTATTTTAAGAAACACATTACATCTTCCTTTTCTTAGACTAAACCCCTGGAAAGGACAGTAAAAAATATTCAAAGATGTTTTTGAAGCTGCAAATCCTGCTGTTATTATTTATTCTCTGGGTTTGTTTGTGTTTCAGTCACAATTAATATATTGCTGGTCTTGTAACACACTCTAACCACATAATGTATAATTTCCAAAGCAAGACATACTTGCAGCCCAAGAGCCATAAAAGGTAGTGATAAACACAGACCACCATATTTGCGGATCTCAGTCTCATTTCCCATTCAAAAGTCTGGACAGGTCGCATGGCTCTTTGTTACAAGGCTCAGCTCAGAAGACATCTCTTAGGAGAGATCTTTGTTGTCATCTAATAAGGTAACTCTCTGGTTCCTTCATTATTAAAAACAGAAGGAACAAATAAAAACCAAAACAACAAAACCAGTATGCCAATGTTTTTAACATTTTGTGGAGAGGCCTAACTGAAATGGCAGCGTGATAGAAAAACACTTGATTCTCCAAACTGACTATATTTGACAATACACAAATAGTATTAACATTATTGATACAATGTGTTTCTAAGCTAATTGGAAATGTTATTTACATGCCTCAACATTCTTTCTCCTGTTCATGACTTTTTCTCTTAGAATCAAGAGTAGGGAACTGTTCAAAAGTCTTTAATGTTCTGGACAAAACTGTTCAGAAATTAGACAGCAAACTGCATGTCTCCTAATCATGAATCAATGACTTACTTGCTCAAGAAACTACAGGACAAACTTGTTTGTCTCAGGGAAAATGCAAAACACTACTCACAAGCCAGAAAAGAACTGGCTTCTTAAGATACTTCAAAATCATATTCTGCTTCTTTCTTCCTGGAAATGTATAAAAAATACAACTTTTAAACCAAAAAAATTACATGTATATTGCTTTGAGAAAAGGCTACAAATTTATGGCTTAAACAGTTCTCCAGTTTAAAACTGAAGAGTTCCTTTCATCCCTTTGTAAAAAAATTTTTTTTTAGATATACAGTTTCAAGTTTTAATTGTGCATGTTAAGAAGGGAAGTGGGCCAACCCTCCCAGGGGACCCCATCTGTCCTGATTCTAGTGACCAATTTGGATGCAATTTGACATTCCAGGGAATTGGGATATATTCTTTGCTAGAGAAATCCCAAACTGCCTGACAAAACCTAAAGCATTTGACCTTTCCAGCCACATCTCTTTCATTATTTAAAATGAAAAGTGAAAATGAAAAATGAGAGCGCAAGTGGAACTATACAAAAATTTGCTTATCAGGCTCCATCTTCAACAGTTTTAAGCCTTTGTGGAATGAGCAAAGGACCAAAGGACTGTGACTTTATGGAGAGACCGGGCTGAATTGAAAGGCCAGCTTATATTTCAAAGGCACTCTTTTTATAGAATGCTGATAATGGAGAGAGAGAGAGAGAGAGAGAGAGAGAGAGAGAGAGAGAGAGAGAGAGAGAGAGGAGAGAGAGAGAGAGAGAAGGAGGGAGGGAGGGAGGGAGGTAGAGAGAGAAAGAGGGAGGGAGAGAGAGAAATCTGCATTTATGTTACTGTTGAGATAAAAGGGGCTCATTTAAATATGTCATAACTAACTCTGTTTGGAGTAATTAGGCTACACTAAATCTGAAGATATCTTTAGTATGGAAACTTTTAGATTTTAGGAAATGTTGAAATGAGTGACATTCCTCATCTGGAAGATTTTCTGTTTCTTAAAACAAACTGTAACACTAGCTAGACTAAGTTTAACCAAAATTCTATCAAAAAAGTTGTACATTCATTATATTATAAAGCATGTTAAATCTATTTTATATATTATTCATAAAATACATTATATCTATTATAAATTGATTAGTATTATACATTAGACACATCTTTAGAGAAGGTGATGGTTGAAGACACACCTATAGGGTATTGACTCTCTGGACAGCTATCTAAGCAAAAAATGGAGAGCAAGCATCTGTTCTCAATTTAAGTATTTACTTATATAATTCAGAGTTTAACTTATTAGTGTATTAGAATTAAAAATTATTTTTAAAAATGTATACATCGTTGTTTATGAGACCTTTGGGATTTACCATGAAGTTTAAATGGAAATTAAGGTTATTGATGATCTGTTCCTAAAAGGTAGCATTCTCTCCACATGTATCATAATGTTAGCAACACTGGTTTTTAAATAACATCAACATGAAACCCCCTATTAAACTTGATTTTGTTTATAAAAATATGCTGTTCCTCCATGAGACCTATACAAACTAAAGTTTTAAAATATCTTCTTTCTTCTCCTGTTATTTTTTATTGGATATATTTTATTTACATTTCAAATGTTATCCTATTTCCAGGATTCCCCTCCATACCCCCATCCACCCCTGCCCTGCCTTATTAGGATGTTCACCCACCCTGTCTCCCTCCTTCCCGCCCTGACATTTCCCTACACTGGAGCATCTGAGCCTTCCCAGAACCAAGGGCTTCTCCTATTGATGCCCAACAAGGCCATCCTCTGCTACATGTGTAGCTGGACCTATGGGTCTGTCCATGCATACTCTTTGGACAGTGGTTTAGTCCCTGGGAGCTCTGCTTGGTTGGTATTTTTATTGGGTTGCTCTTATGGAGTTGCAAATCCCTTTAACTCCTTCAATTCTTTCTCTAACTCATTCATTAAGGACCCTGTTCTAAGTTTAATGGTTGTCAGTGAGAACCTGCCTCCGTTTTTGTCATGTTCTAGTAGAGCCTCTCAGGAGGCAGCAACATCAAGCTCCTGTAAGCATGTCCTTCTTGGCATCAGCAATATTGACTGGGTTTGGTGACAGAATATGGGCTTTATCCCTAGGTGGCACAGTCTCTGGATGGCCTTTGCTTCTGTCTCTATGCCGAACTCCATATTTCCTCCTGAGAATATTTTCCCCCTTTTAAGAAGGACTGAAACATCTGCACTTTGGTCATCTTTCTTTTTGAGATTCTCTTAATTATATCTTGGATATTATTAGCTTTTGGGTTAATATTCACTTATCAGTGAGTGCATATCATGGATATATTTTCTGATTGGGTTACCTCACAAAAGATGATATTTTCTAGATCCATCCATTTCCATGAGAATTTCATTAACTCATTGATTTTAATAGCTGTGTAAAAGTTCCACATTTCCTATATCCACTCCTCTGTTGAAGGATATCTGGGTTCTTTCCAGCTTCTGGCTATTATAAATAAGGCTGCTATAAACATAGCGGCATATATCTTCTGATACATCTAGTTATCATGAGGAAAGTGAACAGAAGGTTGAAGAAGAAACAAGAAGGCATGGCATGGGAAAGGGTACATGGAAGTAAAGCTGGAAAAGTGTACAGAAATTGGTCATTGTTACTGAGTTCACACACTTCTTATGTTTGTTGCCATGTCTAAATCCCTGTGCTTTTCTCTTGGCTAAAATTAAAGGCATTTTTATGGAGCCCATTCAAACAATCTCATCTCCCAAATATCTAAATTTCTACCAACCTTTCCTATGATAACATGCAACAATTAAAGTGTCACCATGGATTAGATATCAGATTGGTAATAAACAATAAAATATAGGCTCAGAAAAATCTGAAACTTAGAAATTCAGAAAGCCATGAAACAAGTGATAATTAGTTTTACATGGCAAGATAGATATCAGAGAAGTAAGAGTCTGCCATCAAAAAGAATATCTTAATTTATAATTTATATTTTTAAGCAAGACATGTTGGGTCATAGATACAGCAGGGTTTGTACATGGAAACATATTTTTGAGAACTAGTATTAAGTAGACACCTGTTATTTATGCAAATATAGCCTGTCTACAAATCACCTCTGACTATTGCCTCACACTGTAAACAGGGAGTACCTAGTAGGTGGAACAAAGCTAGACATGAAAACCGAATGCTGATGTTCCGGAGAGATTTCTCTGAAACAGTAAGCCAAATTATCCTAGGGAGAATTTATTCTTGGCCAAACTGCTTGTGACACAGTCCCCTTAAAATCATTGCTACAAAATAAGTGGCCTAACCTCATTCATGAATTTCTTGATGTTCTTATAACAACATCTTCTTTTCAAAAGTTGTTTTTTCCCTCATTCTTATAAATAGCTAAGTTAAAGTTTCTTATAGCAAAAATAGCAAACAAATAATTTTATGAACAGGTTTTTCTTGTTTCTTTCTAAAAAAGATAATGATAAATTACACCATACACACTAAAAATACAGAATCAGTGAAATGCTACTTATAAATAAAAATTTCAATCAAAGGTGAATAAAATTTAAAATACTTCAGCCATAACTTGGAGCCCATGGTTTCTTCTAATTAATTCACTTGAAGATGTTTTAAAATGAGATTATTCTATTCCCAAGCCTCTTATTTTCATTTTTCAGATGGAACTGAAGCAATTCAAACTTATAAATAATTTTATTTAGTAATATATAATTGCATAATAAGTTTTACTTGTAGAGTTTCTAAAACTCAATTTCATATTCACCTGAATAACTCAGAGAATCAAAGTTTAATGATTCCTGTGGCTTTAATTAGCTCCACTCTAACTGTCTAATTGTCAAAGAAATAGAAATTTAAGAGAGCTTGAAACACTATATTACATTTAATGAATTATAATTTTTCATAACTTCCACTGTTGGCCATGTTGCAAAAAAAGCACATACACACACACAATCATTTCTGCTAGTTTTGTATATTGGTAAAAACCAAAGTACACACTTATTATTAGGAGTCAGGTAGGTGGCTCAATGGCTAAAAGTACTTCATGCTGGTCTAAAAGATCTGAGTTATGGTGCAGCTCCCATATCCAGCATTTTACAACCCCTTCTGGGTTCAGTTCTGGGAGGCACCTATCCACATGTGCTATATATGCATACATACAAACAGGCATGTATGCCTACCTACATATATACCATACACACACTATGAGACAGATATATTTAAATACAGCTATAATTACAGAAATAAGTATAAATCTCTCAGTGTCATCAATATGAGTACTGACTTACCCTCCTGTTCAGGAGATTTAGTTTTAACACAAATCTTAAAGAAGTAACTCAGAATGAATATAAACATGACCACAAAGCCATAATAAATAATAGTCAAAATTAACAATAGTTGAAAGATATATATATATATACATATATATACATATATATGTGTGTGTATATATATATATTAATGAAAGATTTAATATACTTGAACATATTAGCACTACACTATGTTTTATTGCCAATAAATATGTAATTACTTAGAGAAATGAAAATAGCTTAGTATAGTAAAATTTTATAGTTCAAAATATAGTATATAGTCACATACAAACATATTTATCATATATGCATACAATGTTGTATATATCATGTAATATATGATGTATATACATATGCATCATATACATATAGGTATGAAATACCATAGGTGATTCATTTATTTGTATATTATTACTTTTATTGTAAAGAAATTGGCTTTACAGTGAAGAAATTAATCTCAAACTAACCAAGAAACATCACAGCTGGCTGGGCTTTTATAGTTCTATGACTTGATCTTCAGGCTTCTGCAAACAAAAGCCATCCATGGTCTTACCTAGTGCTGGATTCCTCATGCTGTAATATTAACTGTGCAGTATGTACTCGCTGGTATAACAGTATCATGTCTGTTCAGGAATAACTAAATGCTTTTGACTTGTTTATGAAGCCTGCTTCAAAGGGGGAAAATTTATTCCTGGAACTGTAAAATCTTGATCAAATTTCTGTAGCTAGGGAGGGTGATAGGATAACAGAGTAGAATCTGTTATTGTTATTTCTCTAAATGGCCAGGCTATAAACTTACCATTAAAGAGTTCATTTTTATCCACACAATGCTGCTCTCAACCATGGTCAAGCAAACATAATGTTGCCTTGAGCAGCAGACAGTGGAGAAACACAACTGGTCAATGTACTGAAAGTAAGACACTGAGAGCATAGCCTTAAATGGATAATCTTCATTAAGCCTCCGTACCATGGCTTAGGGAGCATTTTGAGAGAGGAGGCAGGAAGAACATAAGGGCTAAAGTATGGGGAGGCGTGCTATCAAATTCTTTGGTGGAGGGGACATGATAAGACTACTGCTGTCATGATTTCACAAGCTGAAGTTACCTACATGAGACCTATACAACATCAAGGTAGCCAAAAATGCAGTACAGATGGGTAGATGATTTCTAGGTCCCACATAATATGGTGGATAATTGCTTGGGAGGGAGCATCACTCCTTGAGATGCAGCCAATGGTAGAAGGTCCCACATCCATGTACATTAGGGTATCACTAACTGGACTTAGTAGTTTGAAAAGAAATCAAAATACACTTGAAGTTGAAACAGGAGTGTGTTAGGGACATATTTAATCTAAGAAGGGAAATTGGAAGTAAATGTAATATTTTATTGTATCTATGTATAAGTTTCTTAAAAATTAAAAAATGACAGGAAATTTAATTTCAAAAAATAGTAGCAATAGACCACAAAGTTAGCATATGATATAAAAGAGGTTAATGAAATTAGCGACCAAATGAGAATTTTTCTCTGTTTTTTTTCACAACGTGAAAGAATATATTTCCCCCTTTTATGCAAGTCTAACATCATATATATATATATATATATATATACATATATATATATATATATATATGATTCAATATATCAAATTATTATATATATTATATATATAATGGTATGGTGTGACCAAGAATGAATTTTATTATATAATTTAAGATTTCTGAGATAAGTAAAGTACCTTGCTGAATGCTGATATACAAAATCATAGTTGGAGAAGAACAAGTGAATGTTTTATGGATAGTGGGACCTTTTCCTTGGTAGAGTCAATGTGCTAAGAAAGGATATGCTTTTTCCCTGTGGATGGCAAACTAAGTGAGACAAACTCTTGCTTACAATTGTTAATTAGAATTACCTGGTACTCTACACTGATGGATGTTTCCTTAGTCCCTTTGGTTCTTAACAAATAAAAATCCATTTCCCTAGGCTGACCCATTAATTGAAGTCATTCTTTTGGTTTTGTTTTGCATTTTTTTTAAGCATGCAATTTTGTCACTGTAAATTTTAATTTCCCAAGTGGCAATACAATTTGAGTATCTCGAATGTTCTTGGTCCTCAGGCTCAGTCACAGAGGGGTGGTTATGAGGCCATACTTCCCTTTGAGGACTTTCTAATTAGCCTTTGCCACAAGTTCTTTTGACTTCAAAAGATTTAGGAAGGTTAATCCTCCACCAGCAATTTCACTATGAAGATGATTCAATGTGTAGACTGCAGATAGACAAGATAGGCATTGAAAGTCATTCTGTGGGTTATGTTTAATAGAGACACAGTTGGTCTGTGTGGTGGTCATGTCAAATTTAGATGTGAGACTTTTTTTTGGATGCTGTTACTTGTATCTTTAATTCTTCTTAAAATTACTTTATATGCAAATCAAACTTAGAAATGTCCTTTGATAGCAAGTGCTCATAGAGATATTGATGACTAATTCCTTAAGGAGGATGGCTGGCCTTGTTAGACACAAGTGAAATACAAACACTCAAACTCTCTGATTCATTGTTTCATTAATTCCCTATGTTCTTTCTCTACTATTTAAGCTCATAGTTTTATGACTCATTTGAAAACATTTTAGCCTTATTTATTTATGTGACTATGTATATGAATGTGTCACTTTCATTTACATATTATTTAATGTGTGTATCTGGTGCCACAGAGGTCATAGGAAGGCATGGGATTCTCTGAGACTGGAGTTGAGGATGGCTGTGATCCATTGCTTGAGGGATGGGAATGAGCCTTGGTCCTTTATAAAATCAACAAATACTCTTAATCACGGTGCCCACTCTCAAGTCCCACATTTATCATGTTTTAATTATACTATTTTCTAGAGCCTTCCACAAGCGAAACTACATTTTTGTTCAATTTGTAATAGTACTGATCATTCTTGTATATTAAAATACAATGTGATAGAATAAAAATAACCCCATAATTGAAAATTTTAGAAATATAAGTGTTATAAGGCTGGACCTGAGGTCATGAGAGTAGGAGTGCTGGCCATGTTACCCACCACTTGAAACACTTGGAAGAGAAGGCCCTGTACCTCGACTGGGTAGAGGGCAGAACTGACCGTAGTGGCAGAGTTTTCATGCCTGAAGGGTATGAGAATGGAAGAGCCAGTGGGCAGACAAGGTCAGATATCTCTCAAGCTCAAATCCAGTGCTTTGAATTGGCCCACTCCACCATCTATTGTATTCCATGGATGAACTGCTGGAGTATGTGAAGGAGCAAGGCCTACAGATCTAAAACCGTGGCATCTCCATGACACACGGCAACAGCAGGATATTTGAAAGGAGTCCCAAAAAGGTTCCATCATCTATAGAGTAGTCTAAACCAGAAAGTCTATAAGAGAAAAATGAGTTGTTGCAAAGAACATTTGTAAGCCAGGATGTGTGGGCAAAAGGTTATACTGTGGGACACAATGTGACACACTCCAC
This sequence comes from Micromys minutus, assembly GCF_963924665.1. Lineage (NCBI taxonomy): Eukaryota > Metazoa > Chordata > Mammalia > Rodentia > Muridae > Micromys > Micromys minutus. Next base: position 52,608,955 of record NC_137976.1, read on the forward strand.
CTTCCACAGCAAGTTTTTCTTCTCTATTGAGGAAGGGGATTTGCAAGATTGAAGGTTACCTATCAGGAGATGAGTGGGATTAGGGTGCATGATATAAAGTTCACAGAGAACCAATCAAAAAGTTTTTTAAAAGGATAAAAGAAAAGAGAAAGTGTCCATATCTGTCAACAAAATGTAACCCTTTCTTGCCAATATCCAAATTAGTCAGTGTTCTTATAGTTTTTTTCTGAAAGTGCCTCAGTATCTGAGCTGGGAACAATTTTGTTTCTATGAGGCCTAAAATAAACAAGTTCTTTATGGTCCCTAGAAATTTAGTTGCATTGCTTATTTCATTCTAGAAAAGGAATTTGAAATAGCTTTGGCTTTTTAAGAATTCTCGGCACTTACTACTATGCCTGAAATATATAATAAATAAGCAGGTTTATTGGGAAAGCAAAATAGTGTATTCACTTCAGTGTTCTTGCATTGATGCAGTCTGCATTTCACGTTTATTAGTTTAATTCTGGTGTCTGCTTTCTTACTATAACATTATATTTCCCATGAGATCGCATGAGATTTTTTACTATCATTTGTTTAGCCTGCTTATTACTAAGTATTTCATTTTCATAAGCTATTTATTTAAGTTTTTCACCATACCCTATTGATCCAAATAAATTGGTTGGATGTGCGCTTTCTCTATATAACAAAATTTCTCTATATAACACTCTCAGTGCGTGTATTTACATCATGTCTTTATATGATATTGAAAAAAGCCCTATTTTAGAGAATGACCTAGATGTGCTCCTTCTGGTTGTTCTGTAGCTGATAAAGTGAAAGGCAAAAAGGGATCATTGTGTGTAATTCTCCTCTAATAGTCACGGTCTAGCTTCAAATAAATTGTATGATATGGACTATTTTAAAAATAGGGTAGAATCTACCTTGTTATTGATTTAAAAACTATAATTTCTGAATTATGGTACCTCACTACATGTTGTGCGATTTGGAGATGTAGAGAACCAGAGTTTGAGTATCCTTTGTTAAGAACCTGGAGAATATGTAAGTTTTTAATGGTCATTTCTACAGTTATAGCAACTGACTTCACTCATTATAAGAGCACATCACTCTGCAGTTTATTATATTTCATAAACTCCCCCATAATGACCTCCAATTGGTTGAAGTAAGATATGGTCATATTGTTTGGTTCATCCCCAGTAGATGGCACTGCCCTGGATGAAAATTATTCCATGAACTGGAAAGCTGAAATAAGGATTGCATGGAATAAAAACCACAGACAAAGCATGTTACCTGTTTACAAGATGAAATGGAAATTCATGACTATAAGAAGTTTACATTTGAGGACTTATTATAATAATTGCTACATATGTTCTTGTTGGGATACTTAGAAAAGTCATGCTGTAACAAATGTCACGTAAGTGACAACATCATAATGAACAGTGCACAGGCAACTGAACTCAGTTAATTGGCATAAGACAGGGAACTGAGAGATAGATAAAAAGGACTGGATAGACCCACCTTGGTCCTGTAGTATCTGCATCTTATTTAGTATATTCAGAAAAAATAATGACCATACAGACAAATATGAGTCAAAGAGAGCAGGTGCTAGGCTGCACTAGAACGGTGAATTCACAAACCCAGACAGTGTGCAGATATGGGCGACTTATATGTCATCTAGAGAGCAGATAAATTCGTGGGTAGCAAGCAATGGCTAAGTCTGATGTGAGCAAGGAACGATGAGACAATCCAATGCAGGATCAACAGGTGAGGTTGCTGAAACCATGGTACAATTTCACCGCAGAACGTTCAGACTGACAGCTGTAGTTCAACCATTCTCTATTATAAAGACCTTTAGTGTAGCAACAAAAGTGGTCAAGAGCCTGAGAGAGACCATGGCACAACAAAGGAGGGTACTGGAAACACCAGAGGGAAATGAGAAGGGTCTGTTTAATATATACCTTGGTTCTCCTCAGTCCTGCTGCATGACGCCCACCTGCCCAGGGAGGATGGGAGATATATGGACCCCGAGCTACATTTTACACACATTACTAACAAAAGCACATGATGCCCATTTTCTGTGATGTGCCCTTGCATTCACAGACTACCCTGCCCTAAGTAGGGATGCTGATTGCAGTATCTAAAGCTTGTGTGTGAAATTTTCAATCAAAAAAAATAAGAATAGAACTTAAGACTCATGCATGTCTCCTTAATTAAAGATCCTATCAACAGGAAAGCCCTGCAAGGGATCGAGATCCCTCCACTACAGTTCTAAATATCTTACACTATCCTCCCTACAAACAAGCTAAAAATTACTGTGGCCATTTTCAAGTTTTTCTAGAAAAAATAACTTAAAATTAAATATCTTAGATCGAAGAGAGCTTGTTTCAAATATAAATGTTCTACCTTCAGGGTTTATGAGCTTTTAACTGATTATTAAACTGTGGTCTAAACTCTTTAACTAAGAATTTGATATTCCAAATTATAGCCCAGATGGAAAATAACACACTTTTTGGTATTGTTTATAAAACCTCAATGACCTTGAAATTATCACCTCAATTCTTATTTGACTGTGATAAATGTGTCCTGAGTATATGTAATAAAATAGTTTCATTTCCTAATTCTGGAGAGACTCCTGCCCAGGGTTTAAAATAAATTAAAATATTCTCTTCAATTTACGTGAAGTGATGCAAACTTTTGAGTCTTTATCTATATGAAAGAACTCCAAAGCAGAGGCAGTCAACTCGTTCATTTGGGGGTGGAGATGGGGGTTATTTTCTTTTCTTAGTTAATTAATCCAATAAGCTAATGTAATTGTGATTTCAATTCTTTTGTGTGAAATCACAGGTGTTCTTTGTTGGTTTCTCCTGGGTAGAGGGGAGCTGAAGTGGATTTGATCTTTACCTCATTATTTAGTCGCAGTCAGTGCTGGTCAGCAGTGAGCAGCAGGCTGAGGAGCAGGAGTGAACAGCCTTTTACCAGGGACAGCTCACACTGAGCAACAAGAACAGGACTCCAGCTGGCAAGAGAGTGAATTTGAAATCAAACCTCATTATTCTCCAAGATTTAGCTCAAGGACTAGAGAGCTATCTTGAAGAGGCTAGAGAGAAGTTCACCTAATTATCTGTTATATTGTATCATCCTCCTTCTCTTCTTTAATTTAAGCCCTTCAATTAATCTTTTGAATTGATGGCAGTGTGACTATTTTTGATCAGAGACATAATGAGCCACCAATTTTTAATGATCCAAGGTAAAAGATAAACTGTCATGAAGGACTCTTCATTATGAAATGTTCTAGGGTCTAGGGGTTTACCACGAAAGAACTCTGAAACGTGGTGATGAGGTCTGTCTTCCATCAGACTCTCCAGGAGGGAGCTATTATCTCAGAAATGATATGTCCAAAGTGCTAAGCAAAATATACAATAAATAAATAAATAAATAAATAAATAAATAAATAAATAAGGTGTGGTGGAAAGAATTATGGTTTTCCAGCATGGTATTAAAATCAATTGTGATGGGTGAAAACAGATTCAACATCCTTAGAACGAGTCAGGTCTTTCTTTTTGGCCGTTTTAAGGGATATTTGAGATTATATAATCACCCAGCTAAATCTTATTCCCAACACTTTGATAAATTCTCACAAAATGTCTTGGTTCACATTGCAAGGTGTCAATTGTGATTTTTCTTAAACATAGAGCATGTTTCAGATTTTTCTCAAAGATTCTGGTCTAATCCATTTCTTCTGTCTTAGAAAACGGTTAGTGTGGTGAGACCCTCTCAGCCACTCAACCACCACATGCAGCAAAAGTGACCTGTCTAGACTGCCGCACTAGGTGATCCTATTGTAGATATAAATCCCTGTTGTCTCCAGCTGAGAGAATGACCTAGGCCATCTCCCTGTTGTCTGATCAGTTCCTGAAAGAAAAAGCTCTCAGGGAGGGTACCTGCTGACCTGTGAGCCTCTCAGAAGCTTTGGAGGGCTTCAGAACTTCTCCAGGTGTCAGGAGAAAAAAAATCCGAGGAAAGAAAAAAAAATCCCAAAGTATATTGTGAATTCTTCATTCCTAGAGAAAGATCTAACCTAGACCAGAGAGAGGCAGTGTCTGCCTGCAGAAGCTAATGTATAGCCGGCTGATGTTTCAACTGTACAAGAACCAGAGTCGGAGCTCTGCTTCTGTATTTGTAACACCACAGGCCATCAGCACTTTCAGGTACTAGCCTGTAAATTTTCTGCAGATGTTCTTATCGTCCAAGTGGGTGTAGCTTCACTGTATGTTTGGTTTGAGTTTTGTGTGACAATATGCTAAAGGTGATTGAAATACACCCCAGCAAGTCAGAACATAGTACAGACATATATCAAACCATTGCTGCTATAATGCATGTTTGCAAGTAATGTTCAGAATCCTCTCATAGACACCCTAAGTTCTATCTATGTCAGATATAAGAGAGTCAAATGACGCCTCTGGCTTATCTAGCCAGCATCATCATTAGATCATTTTCAATTTCTAGCCTTTGGAAAATGTACTTTCATGTAGTCCATTTCTGTGTCTTCTAAGAAAAGCAGCCCCAGCTCACATCAAAAAGCAAATGTATCTGCACTCACAGGTTATATGGCAAAACAAAAACAAAGAACCGGACATGGTGCAGTAACATGGTTGGAATAAAGGGATGTTGTTAATCATGACAATAAATAACAGATAACACTTTGAGTGCTTGAATTTCTAACTGCAGGAGTCCCACTGGCCTGTTTCTATGTAAAATGAAGAGATTGGTAATTTCTGCCTAAATTATTGCAGAGTTATTATGATAATTGGACAAGATGTTAAAAACCTTTTCCAAATATAAATGTGTATAAAAGTAGCAATTTTCTTTGGTGCCCATTAACATGTGAACATACGTTCATTTGCCTTCTCTTTCAAAGAAAATACTTGAAGTTCAGAATTTTACGTCATTTCTGAAAAACTGTAGCCATGAAAGCAAGCTAAGCAGAGGGATAAGATCAAGTAGTTTACAGAGTTTGAGTAACCATGTGTCCATCCAAGAAGTCCTTCACTTTCTACGATCATTGGTGACAAACTCAGAATGTAGAAAACCTACCAAACAAGCAACAGTAATCACAACAACTACTACTACCACAATGAGAACAAAAATTCATTCTAATTAAACAAAAATATTTCCCAAATTTACCTTTCATTTTTTTTCTTTAATCATAAATACTAGCTGACAGGCTAGTATTATCAGGTAAATGCAAGGAGATGAATAACTCAGAGGAACAGGGCCTTCTAGAAGACAGGCTTTATCAACTTTGACATCTTCCCTTTTCTTGAGGCTGTGGTAGATTTCTTCTAGAATTTCAGCCATACTATGAATCACATTTGAATGTCACTTCCTCCAACAAAACTTCTAAATAAAAAACAACCTTCTGCTTTCTGAATATTCTTGTCATTTTGCCGCCAACTCATTCCTGGTGTTTAGCGGCATATACTCTTTTGTCTCTGCTTTATGGTTGGTAACTTTCTTGTATTCTCTGTTTGTCTGTTTGTCTTTGTCTCTGTCTCTCTGTCTCTGTCTCTCCCTCTGTCTCTCTGTCTCTGTCTCTCTCTCTGTTCTAAGTTTAACACATGGTAATAGATGAATAATGTATGAATATAAAAATAAAAATAATGGCTGTTGGCTTGGCTTTGTTGCTACTCCAGTGCTAAGAGATGCTTAAGTCTCCTCCTTAGGCCAGGCTGCTTCAGGACTTCAGCATCTTTAATCAGAGTCCAGGCAAGCCAGCTTTAGCAATAGTTGAGGCCAGCAATAATGTCTTCTCTCGCAGCCTTCCCAGAAGTATTTACTGAAGTATTTAGTCATCTGATACTAATACTAAAGTTGAGCTTCTGTCCCTTTTTTTCTTCCATTTCATAATAGTTCGACCAGAGTTCCTTTTCTGTTCTGCTTCTGTCCTGCCTTTTTTTTTTCACAAGTCATCATATAATTTTGATTTATTATGGACTCATTAGTGTTGAGGGTTCTCCACCCTGGTTCACATTCCTGAGGTATCACAGCATGCCTGTTCTGTACTGGCCCAGATGCAATACTAGACCAATGGTCTACCCTTTGCTGTCATGTGCTCATAACCAGTAGTTTTCTCAGGGTGAGTTCTTGGTGAACATGACAGGTATATAAATTTGTATATATTTATGAGAAACAGAAAGAATAATTTGGCAATGAAGCATGTATGTATGTGTGTGTACATGTATGTGTAAGAATGTAACCCAGAAGGCAGACTAGATAGAAATATATGTCTAGTATTGAACAAAGTGTAATACGTGGGTATATTGAAGATGAAACTTTCTACAACAATATCTGATAAACGTTGTTCATATTAAATATATATATATATATATATATATATATATATATATATATACATATGCAAACTTACTCATTTTCAACATTGGAAGGTGATGATATTTTTCTTTATCTAAACTTAACATACTATATATTTTATAATTATACAGTTACGCTGTACATCACTGTCATTATTGTTCTAAGATGCAAACTTCCTTAGTTAAAGTGATTTAAAATTACGAGTATCCCATTAAAAACTTCATGGAACTAAATTCCACTGTCTACCATTTCTTCTCTCCTAATACCTTTTCCTCTATGTACAGGGAAAAGCTGTTTAGAAGATGGAGAGATAATTCCACAAGGCAGGGAAGCGCATGATGATAGCAGCAGTATACAAAGGTCACTCTCATGCTTTATCAGTCTGGCCATCATGTTTGCGACACTGGCTTTTTCATGGTATTTTTTTCCATAGAAAATGAATTGTTTTCAGAAATGCCAACAGGATGCTCATAAATGAGCCAATGGGCAAAGTGCTGTCCTTAGTTTCATTTTCTAAAGAAGCACACTTCTCTGTGCCTCACCATCTTTCTGTACACATCTTGTAGACAGAGGAGCACAGCCCATCACCGCTGACATGGGGTCTGGAATGTGCTCCCTCTCAGGAACAAAGCTTCGGTAAATCTCTACTCAAATCCAAGAAATATAAAATTGACCTGAGGTTTGGGTTCCTACCAACAGGCTGCAGGAGGCTATTTTCCCAGTATCTGAAAAATAAGGATAGTTTAATTCTATAGTCTTTCCTCACTAGAATACCTGGAAATTAATGAGCCAATATTCTCAATTTGCTTCACCCCCATGGCACAAAATGTGAGCAGGGTACAAAGAAGAACTGTGTCCACTTTGCTTCTTAAGCTCCGACTTTCTTTATCTTCTTCCTTTTTTTTTTCATGTGTCCACAATGAAAAACTAGTTAATTCTCCTGACATGGAACAAAGTACTTCTGTCTGCCATGGTCTGATTCATGCCAGAGCCTATTTCAGTGAAAAGAAATTAACCAGCGGCTCCAGCTCACACGCAAACAGCTCTCCTTGCTCCTCATATTCATCTTCTTTTTATCATGGCTGTTACAGAAAAGATTAGAGAATTGCATCCCACTCGGCTTTCACACAGCCATCTTTTTCTCTGCATTGTCCTCCAGACCTATTTTCTTGGAGGCCATGACTATGAAATCAGGCCAAGCAACTCAATGGTCGGACACAAATGCATACAATCCAGGGAGATTAATGGGGTCATGGCAGGCTGGAATACATATACTTAGACAGCATCAAAGAATTTGTTTCAAAAATTTTAAGGACTGAAGAGACAACACCATAGTAGAAGGTCTATCAGGTATATGAAAAGCCCTCTTAAAAACACAATAAAACTGAAACAAAAATAAATAGAAATATGTCTTATGTATATGTACTAGGTACTACATGAGTCATGTGATATTATGTAAAATTTATTTTACCAAAAACTGAAAGCATAAATAGGAGAGGCACAATTTTTTTTAAATAAAACTACTTGAATAGGTTAATATTCCAAAGGTAAAGTTGGCAAGCAGTAGAGATTTGGCAGAGAATGGCAGCTTCCATCAGGGTGATGGCTATCAGTGAGCATTAAAGGGTATTGCAAAACAGCAATGACATTGGATTGAAATGAGAGCATTTTCGAAATTAGCAACATTGCAAGTTAAACAAATTAAATCAGTAAATAACTGCATTATAATTGTTACCAAATCTCATTAATGTGCTATTGGTTTCCTGTGGCTCTCAGGGAGTTACATAGAGTCTAAGCTATGACCAATGTGCCTAAGAAATATTACAATTTTAAAAAATACTGTGTACCATATGCATGACTGCTAATGAGAGTAACAAAAGAGGTCATCAGATTCCTTAGAACTGTGCCTACAGATGGTGGTGAGCAAGTGTGTAATATCACGGAATCTAATTAGGTCCTCTAAAAGAAAAAGCACTTTTATATACCCATGTTTTATCTCTTTAAAATTCAGTCTCTCTTTTTAATAATGATTACATGCAAATATGTTTATGTATAGCTATGTATTCTTAAATATAAGCTGCTTTTTATTGATGACGTTACTTGTATAAACTCACATGTGTGTTTCAAGACTGATCATTTGGTATCAGATAACCAACTGGCTGTTGCATTCTTCCCTAGGGAAAACTGTTTCTCCATTCTCATGTTCTTTAATTGCTTAGTTTTTGTTTTTGTTTTGTTTTGTATTTGTCATTGTTTTGTAGACTTAAGGACTCCTGGTTTTTATCTCAAGAACTTTTGTAGGTTTGTTGTTATTCATGTTCAACTTATATTTAGGCAGTTATGTTGGCAAGACTTCATGGGTATAGCTTCTGACATTACTACAAGAAACATGCTACAACAAACTCCCTGATTCTCTGGCTCTTACATCTTTCAATCTTGGTTCTGCAATTTTCTCTGAACCTTAACTGTGTGTGTGTGTGTGTGTGTGTGTGTGTGTGTGTGTGTGTGTGTGTGTACACATTTAGGATGTAGTTAGTAATTATGCAGGTTCAGCACATTGGTGATTAAACGTTCTCCTCCAAGATTTATGACTTCACTAGCCATAATTAGCTGGGTAGGATTCCAATACTATATATGATTTCTTTCTTGTTGAGCAGGTCTTAAGCCAATGAGAGTGTTGTTGGTTACCATTAACTGGTGCATGCCATTCCTGACTGTTTAGGGTTAATGAACCATGTTGGATGTTGTCCTGGTTCACAGATGCCATGGCTAGGTAGAAGAGACTACCAAAACATTACACACTTCTGCTATTTATTTTCCTTGGTTGTCCCCTACCATTACATTTTGGACAAAAATATGATGCTATCAGTGCTACCTTTGTCTGAGAACTGACAGATTGTGGCTTGCAGTCGGAGTATATGTCAAGTGATAAAAAAAATACCCCTTACTATTATCTCATTTATTTGCATACTTTGATTTGTGAAGCAACAGTGAATCTGTCTGAATCTCAACAGTTGACTAGTCATGGCATAAGATATTCTGACTAACTCTTAGTCTCAAGTGTGGTGGTACTGAGACAACTCTATTCCTGATTGAAGCGTTGCACACAGGTCTCTGTTACAATTTAGAAAGCAAGTCTAAGACATTCACCAAGTTCCAATTTTAGAAAGGGTCCTGCTCTATTGCATGCAAATTTTTCACTGCCTTATTTAGCATGTGGAAAGAGTTTGGTTAAATTCTGTGTATTAGAAACACCGTGCTTCTCCTTTAGATGTTTTGTGTACTATTGTTTTTTCTAGGAAACCCCATTGTGGTTTTTATTGTTTCTATGTGCCCTTTTACCAATAAAAGACGGTCTATAAAAAAATAAATAAATAAATTTGGAATTCCACAAAAAAAAAAAAAAAAAAAAGAAAGGGTCCTGCTAGCACATCTCTCAGTCCAAGTGGGTAGACAGATTATGATATTTTATTTTGAATTATTTTATTGTTTCTGCTATTATTGTCCAGAAAAATATTGAGACTAACCTTGTGGAATGTCTTTGGAATTTTACTTTAAGGAAAACACTAATTGTAGTCATGAGATTGCCAGTGGTATATTTTTTCAAAGGGAATAAAAACATGCAAACATGTCAAGAGTTATGAAGAATCTCCCAACTCTGGCTTTTTACACTCAATTTTAAAGTCTGAGTTTCCACTTCAGGCCCTCTGGTCATTTAGAAATCTGCATAGAGTCTTTTAGGCTGATACCTCAATCACTAAATATAAGAGTTGCTTCAATGTTGCAAATCTCCTCAAATGCTTCAATAAATGAAGGCATGTTATTTCCCATTGATATTATAATAAGTGTAAGTACTGCCTTCCTAGAATTTCCACACTGGTCCAAGCTCTGGAAGACAACTCTAATGAATATTGTGCTTTAACAAATGAATATGTTAACAACTACCACCAGCATTAACTATACAGTGCTTCACTTGTTCAGTATTTGTCTAAGAAAATGAATAATTATTCTCTCTTTACCTGGACTTGGATAAGTCATTTCAACCTTATGCGTATTAATTTCTGTATTTCAACAAAAGATAATTACACTGAAATCCAATTATCCTGTTAAATTCTAAGATTTTTTATTTAAATTTTTTATTAGATTTTCTCTGTATTTACATTTAAAATGTTCTCCCTTTCACCCACCCTGCTCCCATTCATTTTTTTCTCCTACTTGTCTTTATGAAGGTTCACTAGCTCCCAATCACTCTCTCCACCTAAGTGTCTTGGCATTCCCCTTCTTTGGGAAAACGTGCCCTCACTGGGCCAAATGCCTCTTCTCACCTGGATGCCAGACACTCTTATTTTCTGCTACATATGCAACTGGAGCCATGGCCCTCTCAGTGTGTGCTGGATGGTTGGTGATCTAGTCCTTTGGAGCTGTGGAGGATTTGGTTGGTAGACAATGTTTTTCTTCCCATGAGATCACAACCCTCCGCAACTCCTTCATCCCCTCCCCATCCCCCATCCCCCAGCACACTCACCTGGGTGCTTATGCTCAGTCTGATGGTTAGCTGCAAGCTTGCTCAGCTTCATAACTCTGGCAGAGCCCGGGAGGAGACACCCCTATCTGAATCCTTCCAGTGAGCACCTCCCAGCATCAGCATTAGTGCTTGGCTTGGAAAAGGTTGGCTGCATATGGGGTGGATTCCCAGGTGAGGCAGCCCCTGAAAGATGCCCTTTTCAATCCCTGATCTTCCACTTGATCCTGTACCTCCTCCAGTGAGTGTTTTGTTCTCCCTTCTTAGAAGGACTGAGGCTTCCACATTACAGCCTTCCATTTTGAGTTTCATAAGGTCTGTGAATTGTTTCCTGGGTATTCAGGGCTTTCTGTGGCTAGTATCCAATTATCAGTGACTGTATACCTACCATATGTGTTCTTCTGTGACTTGTTATCTCACTCAGGATGATATTCTCTAGGTTCATCCATTTGCCTAGCAATTTTGCAAAGTCATTGTTTCTAATAGCTGAGTAGTACTCCATTGTATAAATGTACCACACTTTCTGTATCCATTCCTCTGTTGAAGGACATCTGGGTGTTTTTCAGCTTCTGACTATTATAAATAAGGCTGTTATGAACATGGTGGAGCATGTGTCCTTATTGTATGTTGGAGCATCTTTGGGGTATAAGCCCAGAAGTGGAATAGCTGAGTTTTCAGGTAGTACTATGTTCTGAGGAACCCCCAGAAGAATTTTCAGAGTGGTTGTACCAGCTTACAACCCTACCAAATCTTTCTTCACATCCTCTCCAGCATCTGCTGTTATCTGACATTTTTATCTTAGCCATTCTGACTGGTGTGAGGTGGAATTTCAGGGTTGTTTTGATTTACATGTCCCTGATGACTAGGGATGTTGAACATTTCTTTAGGTGCTTTATGGCCATTCGGTATTTCTCACTTGAGAATTCTTTGCTTAGCTCTGTACTTCATTTATAATAGGGTTGTTTGATTCTCTGGAAACTAATTTATTGAGTTCTTTGTATATATTGGATATTAGCCCTATATCATATGCGGAATTGGTAAAGATTCTTTCCCAATCTGTTGGTTGCCATCTTGTTTACTTGACAGTGTCCTTAGGCCTACAGAAACTTTGCAATTTTCTGAAATGCCATTTGTTGATTCTTGATCTCAGAGCATAAGCCATCGGCATTCTGTTCAGGAAATTGTTCCCTATGCCTATGTGCTCTAAGCTCTTCCCCACTTTCTTTTCTAATAGTTTCAGTGTACCTGGTTCTATGTGGAGGTCTTTGATTCATTTAGACTTGAGCTTTGTAGGAGATAAGAAAGGATCAATTTGCATATTTCTGCATGCTGACTGCCAATTGAATCAACACCTTGAAGAGGCTGTCCTTTTTCCATTTAATCTTTTTAGCTTCTTTGTCAAAGATCAAGTGAACATATGTGTGAGGGTTCATTTCTTTGTCTTCAATTCTGTTCCATTGATTTACCTGCCTATGTCTGTACCAATACCACATGGTTTTTAATCACAATTGCTTTGTAATATAGTTTGAAGTCAGGGATGGTGAACCCCACAGAAGTTTTCTTGTTGTTGAGAATAGATTTTGCTATCCTGGGTTTTTTTTTTTTTTTTTGTTATTCCAGATGAATTTGCAAATTGATCTTTCCACATCTATGAAGAATTGAGTTGGAATTTTGATGGGGATAAGTTTTTGTTTTTATTGTTTCAATCATGTAGAGAGTAATGAATTTATATTTAATTTTTATGAATTGTGTGTTTTTTAACTAGATATTGACTGTTTTCAAATATTAAAGTGGTCTTTTGTTTTTCTCTTTCCAAAGGCATAGCACAAAAAATTAAAGAGGAAACAATGATTTTTACATATATTCATTTACAAAGCAGACATGAATATGCATAATTAATTTTTGTTCTCTCCTTTATATTATATACCTTTATATTATGAGGCTAAAGAGGTTTCATAAAAGGATTAGTCTAGAAAGTTTCACTTAAATGGAAGGTAAGGAATGGGTACATTCCAACAGGACATATTCTGAGTAACTAATGTCATGGCAGGCAGGCTGTGATTGCCTGTTTTGTGTCAACATGACACAAACTGTAATTTGAAAAGAATAAACTTCAATAGGGAGTGTATTCCAATGATCACACTATAAGCAGACAAACCTATAGGCCAATTTAAAAAAAAATAGTGATTGATGAGCAAAAGCACAGCCAATTTTGGGTGGTGCCATCCTTAGCTCATGGTCCTCAGTTCTATAAGAAAGCAAGCAGAGCAGGTCATAAGAAGCACGCCAGTAAGCATCACTTATTCCATGGGTTTTATATCAACTTCTGCCTCTAGGTTTTTTTTCCTGTTTGAGTGCTTACCCTGATTTTAATGGGCTATGTATAATATGAAAGTATAAGCCAAATAAATCCTTTCCTCCTATGCTTTTGGTCATGGAGTTTCAGCCTAGCAGCTGTAATCCTAAATAAGTCAAATGACTTTGAAGACTTTGTTTACATACAGGTGTCTTTATCATATTCATTTACCATTTCAAACAAACAGTGAAGCCACAATAAAAAGCACCCCAGAAACTGTGCACAGTTCTTCCTGGGTATTCTTAGATCACACTAATAAGACTCAATACGATTTTCTCAGACAGCCTCTAATTTCCAATTTTATTAGCACCATAGAATTATGTGTATGCACAGATTTAGAAATCATCTATTGCAAAAAGACTTATTTGGTATCATTGAATTATATCTAGTACTAATTTATACCCTACACAATGGCCAGTTCACAGAAAAAAAAAAAGATCAAAAGAAAAATAAATAAATAAAACAAAGCTAGAGTCTGAGTAGACAGAATAGGATGCCACAGGGATCTAGTTGGCAGTTAGACAGGGTGAACTTCTCTTGGGCTTCTGATGGGCAAAAAATCAGAAGACTTATATGAGTTGCATTCCAGGAAATAAATTCCAGCACATGTACAGTAGACATAATTAGAGCCAGTGATACAAAAAACAATGTCAAGATATGTACCCGGTATCTAGACCATAGATTTAACAAATGTATACTGAGCTCTGTTATATGTAAAATTCTGTACCATTTATGTCATACTCAAACAGAGGATCAGAGAGTCAAATATCCTAGTATCTCAGTTGAATTTGACTTACTTTTTAGCTTTCTGTGAATTTCAGAGCCCTTTACTAAATGAATATACATACTCATCTGTACTTTAGCAGCACCTTTGCATACTAAGGCTTAAAAGAAAAAACTCCCTAACTATAATGACTAGTATTGAAATATATTAAGTATAATGGAGATTTTGAAAGTCCAAATGCTATAAGTCTTCGTTGTACGTGTAAATAGTTTAAAGCAGATTATAGGAACACTGTTGACTTTCTGAAAATTTAGTGTTTTCAAAAACCATATCCCATTAACAGGTTAATATGGTCAGATTGGAAATATTGTACATACATTTAATATTACATGGATTAATAATATTGTCTTTATATATTTATATATAGGTATAGACATAACATGAATTTGAGAGAAAACCAAAGAGACATATGATACTGGTTGGAGGGGAAATGGGGAAAGGTGGGAAGCTGGAAAATAATTAATGTAATTATATTTTAGTTTCAGAAAATAAATTTATAGAGAAAATAGTTTGATTCTTACATAAAAATTCTATGCTATTCTTTGAATTATCATTGTTTTGTAGGTTACATTCCTACCTTGTTATTGTGATCAATGTCATTCTCTACAGATCATACAATAAGGAACAGGGATAGTAAGGTTTTGTTTGTGCTATAGTGTCTGAATCATACACATACAAGTTTTATTTATGTACATGTATTGATTACTTCTACCAAATCGAGATTTGTGGGTCAATTTTGAAGATTAAGGTTTCATCAAGGATATCCTATTTTCCCATTAATTTTCTAGTCAATAACAAATGCTACTTGGTGATTTTAGCCTCTCTCTTCTATTTGTATCTGGGGGTTCTCTATGCATGATTTTTTTTGACTTAGTTTCTTCTGTTCTTAAAATTTGCATGATATATTTTTTGATATTTTATTTTCTATTTTTATTCATGATATTGAATTTGATTGACAAGCTATTCTCTATGATTTTTACCTGTATCAAACTTTATAGTGTTTATTTTTATTTAATATTACTTTTGCACCTCATTTTCTGGGTAAGTTCTTACATTTCTTCAACGTAGTAGCCTGTATTTAAGGTATAACCAAATTTGAGATATAGTAGAGTCAAATATCATTATGGTCAACCCAAAGAATCAATGTATTCTCTTTTCATTCAAGAATGCATAAAGTAGACTAGTTGTGATTAAAATAAAGATGTTCTATTTTACCATAGTCACATAACAGTAGATTGAGAGGTACTTGAGAATTAAGACAATTCCTCTTTCTATTTCTAGCTTTTGAAAATTGGGCTTATTTGTTGTAAAGAAATTATTCATCAATTGCTAAATTACCTGTGTTTTTTGAAGATACTGCTCTGATCTGGCTAGATCTGCTTAGAGTGTAAGACTCAAATCATTTTAAAAGTTTGTGTTCAATGTCTCTCCTTGGGTATCAATACACTTGGGGAAAATCATGTTATGATACAGTACAGGGTCAACAATTAAAGTTTGTGATTTAGGGCACTAAAGAACAAAACACATTTATATTTACAGGTGGAAATTTGAGTGTAGAACCACTTCTGCTTTATTCTAAAACAGAAGTAAAAGAGAAGTAATGAAAGACAATTTAAAATATAAAGGATGGAAAAGAAAATGAAACACAATGAAAGAAAAATAAAATGATGAAAAGAAGAAAAAATAAAAGTGTATGGCATAAATAGAATTGAGAACTCTGAATTCTAACCTCAATAGCAAGCTAAAAATATCATTTTTCTCCTGGAGGAATAGCTCTCTACACAAGGATTTAGTTTTATCTGTAATATTATGACATGCATGCATATATATATATATATATATATATATATATATATATATATATATATATATATATGTATATATTCCTCTTTATCTTTTTCCTAATTAATAGGTGAATAACTCTAACTCTCTGGGGATGATAATACTCACATATATTGAAAAAAAATGTTCTTAGGACACAAGCTCTTCCTATCTTCTGTGAGACATGACTGTGTACTTAAAAGTGTGTGTGTGTGTGTGTGTGTGTGTGTGTGTGTGTGTGTGATTTTTAAATGACCACATGAGGATATCAAGCATGGACACACATTGTGCTAGCTGAAGGTTTGCTTAAGCACACAAGCACAGATGTGTTGACACAAAGGCTTCCCTGCCAAAAGCAAGCCCATGTTGCTGTGCATCCTGCTAGGCCCAGCCTTCATTCTGAAGGATGTCATTCATTTCATATACAAATCAACAGCCAACCCACACAGAGCTGCTGTTGCTGGGATACTAACACCGTAAATTATTTACTTCATTTGAGAGACTTTGTCTCAGAAAGATGTAGGTGGGGAAAATACATACAAAAGCAAATAATTCCCCATGTTAGGAAGCTAGTGGTGAACCACTGTTCATCTTTAAACACAGTCTGCAGTAAATTCAGAGCTGTGCAGTGAGGCATGGAAAATCACTGAACCTACCCCAGTCACCATAGATCTTTGTCTGCTCAGCCTGAAGATTTCAGATGATGGTGTTCGTTAGAGGCAGTTCTGAGTTCAACTGAGAACCAAAGGGTTTGTTTTTTCCAGTATGGTATTTTATGGACATGTATTGTGCTAGCCATAATTTGCTCACATCTTCTGTAAATTTTCCTCTGCATGTGCAGTATAATGTAAGGTGCTGTAACTTTGTCCCCAGACCGTGTTGGTCGTTATAACTAGCTAGTTGAATGCATTCATGTTGATATCTGTGACAGTCCAATATGACTTTTGAATCTAGATAAAACACCCTTTCTCTTTTAATGCTCTCTGTTTTTCAGAAATATTATATGTTATTAGCATTAATAGTGACACAAAAATATAAAATTCCCTGTAGTAAAGGTATATTACCTTACTATATACCACTAAAGGTATATATTATTTTATATACCAATAAAGGTTGTAATGATCAGATTTAATATTTGTATATGAGTTCTCTAATTAAAGATCCCAAATTCAGTGTTTGTTAGTATTGATTCTAACATTCAGAGTGTCTATCCATGTCGAAAGGCTGATACTATTATGAGCTTTCATAATTGTTATTTTCTCATATGAACCACTTCATTGAAGTAAACATGTGAACAAATGAACATTGTTTTCTATGAGTAGCTAAAATCTATTGCCTGCAAGTGGTAACTTCTAGGAAAGTAGACAAACTGAATTTGAACATGTGCTGTTTTGAGAACACATGTGAACTTCAGGTACATGCAAACAGTAGATTTACTTATTATTCTATCTTTTAAAAATGGGATAACTTTCATTCTGATATGAAGATGCACCCAGGCAGACCTGGGGCTCTGGCTCTGCACCCACTTCTTCATCACCCAGATGGAGCGAGACTGGGATCAAAGATGAGGCTACAACAGCTGTCCCACCATCTGGAGTAACTGGGACCCCCAGAGAAACTGAAAAAACATTAAACCCCACCCAGCCAGAGTCAAGGATTCCTTCTGGTTTGCACCTGTGTCCAGTGCAGACCCATGGTTGTGACTACCCATTCACTCCTGCAGCATCCAGAGAAAGCTTGACTCCCAGGAGTTCTGACACTACAGGATCTCAGGAGCTTGGTCACACCAAGATCTTAGAATCACGGGATCATAGAATCATAGGATCACAGGATCACTGAAATATCTGGAGTCCCAGAAAATCACAGGAGGGACAGGCTCCAGTCAGAGACAGCAAGGGCAGTTCGCACTAGAGATAACTACATGTCAAGAGGCAAGCACAAAAACAAGCAACAGAAACCAATACTACTCAATAACACCAGAACCGAGTTCTCCCACCACACCAACCCCTGAATAATCTAACACACATGAAAAGCAAGATTCAGACCCAAAATCCCATTGCATGAATATGATAGAGAAATTTAAAAAGGGTATAAATGACTCACTTAAAGAAATACACTAGAACACAGGTAAACAAATACAGTCCCTTAAAATGAAAAACAAATAAATCTCTTAAAAAATACAGGAAAACATATTCAAACAGGTAAAGGAATTGATCACATCTATTCAGGATCTAAAAATAGAAATAGAAACATTAAAGAAAATAAAAAGAAAGATAACCCCTGAGATCAAACACCTAAGAAAGATACCAGGAGTCACAAATGCAAGCATCACAAACAATAAAAGAGAAGTCAGAGTCTCAGGTATAGAATATACCATAGAAGACATTGACACCTGAGTCAAAGAAAATACAAAAGACCAAAAGCTCCTAACTCAAAATATTCAAAAAACCTAGGACACAATGAAAAGGCTAACATTAAGAATAATAGGTATATAACAGAATGAAGATTCCCAACTCAAACCGACAGCTAACATCATCAACAAAATTAAAAAGAAAACTTTCTAATCTAAAGAAAGTGATATCCCTGAATAGAAGCCTACAGAACACCAGATCGGACCAGAAAATAAATTTCTCACATTATGTAATAATTAAAACACCAAATTCACAGAACAAAGAATGAATTTTGAAAGAGGTAAGGGAAAAAATCAAGTAACATATAGTAAGAGAGTCAACAGAATTACACCAGACATCTCAACATAGACACTAAAAGTCAGAAGATCTTGGACAGATGTTATACAGATACAAAAAGAACAAAACTGCCAGCCTAAGCTATTATATCCAGCAAAATTCTCAATTACCATAGAGGGAGAAACAAAAATATTCCATTACAAAAGCAAATTTAAACAGTATCTTTCCATAAATCCAGCCCAACAGAGAACAAAGAGGAATTCTGTGACAAAGACAGACATTACCTCACAGGAAAAGGCTTGAAAAACTTTTCAAGTTTTTTGAAATGGTTCCAAGAAACACTTTGGAGTACCAATTCTTGTATTCAGTGAAATAGACTTTTAACAAAACAAAGTTTTTCTAAAAAATGGAGAAGAACAATAAATACTTATCAAAGGAAAAAATTCCACCAAGAGAAACTCTCATGTCTGAGCATCTATATACCAAATACAAGTACAGTGCACACAACATGTAAAAAATAAAACATTACTGAAACTCAAAACACACATAGCATCTCACACAATAATAGTAGGAGATTTTAACACCCAACTTTGACCAATGGACAGATCATGCTAACAGAAGCTAAACAGAGACACGGTGAAAATAACAAAAGTTATAAACCAAAGGACTTGAAAGATATCTAAAGAACATTTCATCCTAAAACAAAGGAATGTATCTTCTCAGCACTCCTGGAACCTTCTTAAAAATTGGTCATACAGTAAGACAAAAAGCAAACTTCAATACATATAAAGAGATGGAAATAATCTCATGCAACCTATCAAAACACCATGGATTAAATTTGGTTTTCAACAGAAACATAAACAACAATAAGCCTATATAGAAATGGAAGCTGAACAACTATCTCTTCAATAATAATTTGATCAGAAAAGAAACAAAGAAAGAAATTAGATACTTTTTGGAATTTAATGAAAATGAAGGCACATAATACCTAAACTTATGTGATACAATGAAAGCATAGCTCTGAGTGTTTCCAAAAGAAATTCAAGAGAGTATGAACTAGCAGCTTAAGAGAACATCTAAGCTCTAGAACACATGCACGCACGCACACACACACACACACACACACACACACACACACACACACACACACACACAATAAAAACCAAATACACACAAGAGGAATAGATGGCAGGAAATAATAAAATTTAGGCTGAAATCAACCAAGTAGAAACAAAGAGAACTATACAAAGAATTAACAAAACCAGGAGCTGTTTTTTAAGCAAATCAACAAGATAGATAAACCCTTAGCCAGACTAACCAGAGGGCACAGACGCAGGATCCAAATTAACAAAATCAGAAATGAAAATGGAGATATAAAAATAGACACTGAAGGAATTAAAAAAATTCAGACCCTACTACAAAAGACTATACTCAACAAAACTGGAAAATCTAGACTAAATGAATGATTTTCTAGACAGATACCACATACCAAAGTTAAATCAAGATCAGTTAACTATCTAAACAGTCCCATAACCCCTAAATAAATATAAGTACTCATTAAAAGTATCCCAACCAAAATATTCCCCAGACCAGATGGTTTTAGTGCAGTACACTACCCGACCTTCAAACAAGACCTAATACCAATACTTTTTAAAGAAGGAACACTACCTAATAATACATTCTATGAAGGGACAGTGACATTAATACCTAAGCCACAAAAGACCCAGCAAATAAAGAGAACTGTAGACCAATTTTCCTCATGAATATTGCTGCAAAAATAATAAAATTCTTGCAAACTTAAATCCAACAACACATCAGAATGATAATTTACCACGATGAAATAAGCTTCCTCCCAGGGATGCATGGGTGTATCAATATATAGAAATCCATCAAAGTAATGCACTATATAAACAAATGCAAAAAAAATAAATCCACATGGTCACCTCATTAGTTTCTGAAAAAGTCTTTGACAAAATACATCAACACTTCATGATAAAAGTATTGGAGTAAACAGGAATTCAAGTTTCGTACCTAAATGTAAGAAAAGCAATATACAGCAAGTCAATAGCCAACATCAAACTAAATGGAAATAAACATTAAGCAATCACACTAAAATCAGGGACACGACATGGCTGCCCATTCTCATCATATCTATTCAATATTGTACTTTAAGTTCTAGCCCAAGCAATTAGACAACAATAAGAGATCAAAGGAATATAATTTTGAAAGGAAAATATTAAGATATCACTATTTACAAATGATATGATAAAATTCTTGTGAACTAAAAAAATTCATGAGAGTTACTGCTGATAAACAGCTTCAGCATAGTGTCTGAATACAACATTAACTTAAATCAGTAGCCTTCCTCTACTCAAAGGTAAACAGGCTGAGAAAAAAAAATTACAGAAATGACACCATTCATAATAGTCACAAATAATATAAAACACCTTGGTGTGACTCTAACTAGGCAGGTGAAAACTGTGTATGACAAGAAATTTAATTCTCTGAAGAAAGAAATTGAAGAAGACCTCAGAGTATAGAAAGATCTCCCATGTTCATGGATTAGCAGGATTAACATAGTAAAACTGGTCAATGCAATATCCATCAAAATTTCAACTCAATTCTTCCAAAAAATAGAAAGAGAGGTTTTCAAATTTATCTGAAATAACAAATTGCCCAGGCAATCAAAAATCATTCTTAACAATAAAAGAACTTCTGGGGGAATCACTATCTCTGATCTCAAGCTATACTAGAGAGCAACAGTGATACAAACCAAATGGTATTGGTACAGAAACAGAGAGGTAGATCAATGAAATAGAATCAAAGACACAGAAATGAATCCACATACCTATGATGACTTGATATTTGACAAGGGAGTCAAAATCATCCAGTGGAGAAAAAAAATAGCATTTTCAACAAGTGGTACTTGTTCAGCTGGTAGGAACCATGTAGAAGAATGTAAATTGATCCATTCTTATCACCTTGTATATAGATCAAGTCCAAGTAGACAAAAGACCTCCACATAAAACCTGAAACAATGGATCTAATAGAAGAGTAATAGAAAAGAACGTCAAACTCATTGATGCAGGGGAAATTGTTTTGAACAGAACACCAATGGCTTATGTTATAAGATCAAGAATTGACAAATGGGACCTCATAAAACTGCAATGACTGTAAGACAAAGGATACTATCAATAGGACAAAATGGCAACCAAAAAAGATATTGTTAATAGGACAAAATGGTAATGAACAGATTGGGAAAATTTCTTTTCCAATTCTATACCCAATAGAGGGATGATATCAAAAATATTAAAAAAAAAAAAAACTCAAGAAGTTAAGACTCCAGTGACCCAAATAATCCTATTATAAATGGGGAACAGAGCTAAACAAGGAATTCTCAACTGAGGAATACTGAGTGGCTGAGGAGCACTCAAAGAAACGCTCAACATCTTTAGTCATCAGGGAAATGGAAATCAACAGAACCCTGATATTCTACCTCACACCAGTCACAATGGCTAAGATCAAAAATTCAGATGACAGCAGATGTTGCATCAATTTGGAGAAAGAGGAATGTCTCTCCATTGTTGGTGGGATTGAAAGCTGGTAGAACAACTCTGGAAATCAGCCTGGTGGTTCCGCAGAAATTTGGAAATGTTTTATCCAAGAACCCAGTGATACCATTCCTGGGTTCTAAAATACATACAGAATATATGATCCACTCTGTTTATAGCAGCCTTATTTTTAATACACAGAAGCTGGAAACAACTCAGTCATCCCTCAAAAGAGGAATGGACACATAAAATGTGGTACATCTATACAATGCAGTATTCCTCAGCTATTAAAAAGTGAGAGAGAGAGCGAGAGAGAGAAAGAGAGAGAGAGAGAGAGAGAGAGAGAGAGAGAGAGAGAGAGAGAGAGAGGTTGCAGAAAGAAAGACATAGAGAGACCAAGTAAACATTACCTAATATTTACTGTTTAAGAGAATTGTTTTGCTTATAGGTCCACTTAGATGGAGTAATTATTGCATACTTATTATGTCGTAAAGAAGGTGTGGGAATTTTAAAAATAATTATACCTATATGCCATTTTTAAACCCTGGAAAGAATAGTAACTACTAAAGGACAAATTCAAAAGGATTGCTCTCCTTTTCCTTAAGTCACTAAAGAGAAAATTTGGGTCTCTTGGGGAAGGAACTCACACAAGAAAAGTTGACAGAAGACATTGTGTGTTCCCAGTTACCTATTGAGATTTTCCGTTTGAATATGATCTCCCATCAGAAACTGTGCCAAGCTGGTGATATCTCCCTGGCAGAAATAGTCTCAGTCACTGCATTTTCCTACTTCAGTGTCAAGTTCATTTTAAATTTTACCCTGAGACACTTCCAAGGGACACTTTTCCCCTTCACTCACACTGCCTTTGTAAAGTTTTGACCCTCTTTTTCTTCTTCTTCTTCTTCTTCTTCTTCTTCTTCTTCTTCTTCTTCTTCTTCTTCTTCTTTCTTCTTCCTTTTCAAAAAAAGGAACTGTCTTTCTGCTTTCCTAGAAATGTGGCACCTTTGAAGTTGACCCAAGACATAGGCAGAAATTCAGTTACATAAAACTTCTCTTTATCTATTGCTGCCCTTCTGGCTTCTAGAGTTTTGACAAAAGAAACAAAGGGGATAAGAGTATGACAAAGATTAAAGAGGACCACTGTTAAGTTGTTGGAGTAAAAGACCATATGTTTTAAAGCCATTATGAATCACAAGGGCGTTAATTACTGACCACCTTTAAAGCTGACATTTCATTCTTAGGACTATATTATTGAGGACAGAATTGAGGATTTAGGTAGATTGCATAACCTAACAAGGGCCTCTATATCTATAAATAGAACATATTCTTATAGGTAAACTAATGCAAAGTTCCACAACTAGACTGGAAAAATGTTCAATGAATTAGGAAGGGAAATAAAAAACTTTCTACAAAACAAGTACGTTTCTAACTAATTTGTGTAATTATGGAAGAATTTTTCACTTGCTAGCCAACCTACCAGTTAACATTTACTAACCATTCAGCAAGGGAGCACTTAAACATAGATTTTTATTCAAAGTATTGAACTTCCCAAATACCCTAAATAGAAGACAGGAGGTAACTTCTTCTGCATTCTTACTATGTTAATAGCCAGCACACATATTTATATATATATGCTACATTTTCTTCTTCTGGATTTGTACCGACAGACAAAATTTTTGATATCAATTGTTCATGTTTTTGGAGGAGGAGTTTTTTAAGAAAATAATTTCAATATTAGGAGTATAACATTGGTATTTTCATTCCCCATTAATAGACAGTGTCATGGAAATAAAAGGTTTCTGCTTCACTGTCTTAAGAATGGGACCATTTCTGGTTGACTTATTAATGACAATCATACTTTGCTACCTAAATTATTCCTTTGGACACAGGCCTCATTAAACTTTTTTATAGCTACCTTGGCAGAGTTAGGTTCTGGTAAGTGAAGACTGACCAGTCTGAATTAATAAATTTCTAACCACAAGCTGGAAATGGGAAGGAAAAAAATGAATTTTCCTTCAATGTTTTGCCATTAAAATGACATTTTGAAAATGACAGTTTTAGATTAGAGAAATGGCATAAAATTTGATGAATGAAGAGATGCAAAGAACTTCTACTAGAATCCTAATATCTCATTCAGTTTTAGTCGTTTTCAGAACTGTGTGTGCATGTGTGATTACATGTTTAAACAGAACTATACAAGTTATATTCAAAATACAGTCACTTTACAAGATGATATCTTACTGCTGTAAGTAGTGACTGACTTTACTTCCCTTTATCTCTTTATGATTTTTACATTTGTTTCTTATTTTTGTTGGTCTGGGCTCATGCTAACCTTCTTGCATTTATTAGAGAAATAACACATTTTAGACTGTTGGATATCAATCACAGTAGATATAAGAAGTGTATTTATATGTGTATGCTGAATATCTTGACATTATCTCACTGAAATTAGATTGTTATGGAAGCAGAACTTTCCCTAGGGCCCAGAAGCATCATGATTAAATTACTGGCCAAATTCTAGAATAGATTCT
Organism: Micromys minutus; assembly: GCF_963924665.1. NCBI lineage: Eukaryota > Metazoa > Chordata > Mammalia > Rodentia > Muridae > Micromys > Micromys minutus. Next base: position 52,633,573 of record NC_137976.1, read on the forward strand.
AATCTATACTTCCCATGCCTGTCATTTATCATCTCTCATTTGAGGATGCTAAGAGGAGCAATGCCTTTTACATTAAAAACTAGTTTTAATGTAGCCAAACAATGCATCATCAAGAATAAAAGCTTTTTTGGGCTGTTGCCATAAGCTATTCGACACATAAAATGCTTCATAGATAACAATAAGATACCCCCCTCTCTGAATCTCTCTGAATCTCTCTCTCTCTCTCTCTCTCTCTCTCTCTCTCTCTCTCTCTCTCTCTCTCTCTCTCTCTCTCTCTCTCTGTATGTGTTTGTGTGTGTGCATGTCTGTGTTCATGTGTGTGTGATTACACCTGTATATTTTGCACAAAGAACAAGTTTGTGTTTTTACAAAACATGAATTCTAATGATTTTTGAATATTTATTTCAACATTCAATTATCTTGGAATTACTGTTCTTATCAACAGAACAGAGTAGCAAAGAAAGGGTGCTTTATAAGTGAGGGAGCATGGATACTTGTCCCAATTTTCCACTGCTTGCTATTTGCTTTCTAAATTTTTGGAACAGAAGAATATTCTTACAAAATTTGGAGGATTCATTCTTATGTTCACTTTCTCTGGAAGCTTTCTTGATCTCATTTAGATTGTGTGTGTGTGTGTGTGTGTGTGTGTGTGTGTGTGTTTGTAGGTTTTGGCAATCATGACTCTTCTTCACCTGGAGTTATAACTGAACTCAGCCTTGCTTGCTTACCTCAAGGTGGCTGTATTTTAAGGATAGCTGAAAATAGCCATACACATATTCTCTTGCAGCCAAGCAGGTGAAACATCACTGTAAGTGGTGTTCTTCCCATGACTTAGAATCAGCATTTACTCATTCGGTACAGTGTTAAGCACTTATTGTTAAGTCAAGAATTACTGAAGGCACCAAGAATCCAAAAGTGTATGATACAAGCAAGTTTTCTTTATAAGTCATTCATAATTTGAGAGAAAATATATTAATCAAGTTTCATTGAGAATTTGCAAAATGCAGCCAAGGACCAGCAAAGGCAATTATAGCATGCTACGAAAATCTATCATCATTGTTTTTTTTAACTGTAAAGACAAGTCAAAAATGTCTCCCTCCAGAATGAATGCAAAGCTGAAGATAACATGGTGTCTGAGAATAGAGAATATGAAGAAAATCTAGAAATAGTAGCAGGCTCATAACAAGCAAGTATTTTGGAGTAGCAGGAAGGAAACCAAAGTCATCAAACTAAAAAAAGGGAAGGTGAAGGGAAAGCTGACAAAATGGAGGAGAGTGGATATTCTGATAGTATCTAGCAAGATCCCATTTCCCACTTACGAAGAAGCCACATCTGTATTCTGGAAGCAGTAGAAAACTATGAATAGGACTTTAGCATGATTTGATTCACTTATCAATCACCCTTCAGTTGAGAAGAGAAAGATTTAAGGTCAACTTGTCTACAGCAAGATGAGAGAATTAAACAGGAGCAAAATGGCTTTATTCTTATTCTTGATTCTATTTGGAACGATAGCATAACTTTCATTGAGTAACTCATTTCTGTAGCTCCTAGCAGGGGCTAGAAGAATGCTACCCAGGGGACAATAGAGAGTTCTTGTCCTCTGTTTACTCCTGAATTATTTATGTTATTTAAAAGGATTTAGATATGTGAGACATAGTCTCAGTTCCCTCAGGACTCACTGAGTACAGACCTGAATCTCCCTGAGATGATCCTCATTACAGTTGCCTGCTTCCTGGGAACAATTCATGAACAAGACGTCTAGGCCCTTACCATCATGTGGGGCATCATGAGAGAAAAGCGTACAAATTCCTACAGTAATTCCTCCTGATCTCCTGTAACGGCTCCATATTGTCTCTCAGTTTTTTGATTAAATGCACACTCTTTACTCATGGGAAGCGATAGTTTTCATCAGAGATTATCTTTTCAGCAAAGAGGCAAACACACAAGTATGGCTAAAACCAAAAACAAACCAAAAATAAAACAACACCAACAATGGATTCTCATCACTATGAGCATCAGGAAGCTTACATCCTGTCCAGTGTAAACTACCCTACTATTCCATTGTTCATTTACAGAATGAAGAAATTTACAAATTAATTCTAATTCCTCTCTTTTTCTTACCCTGCCATTGTGTTCACTGCAGTCTCCTGAAGGTGTGGCTAGCCAGGAATTAGCTGGGCCTTTATTTACCACTTTAGTTGCCTCAATACACTTATTAATACCAATACCAACAGAATTATTCTGTAGGTGTCATCATGTATTGTTAGATTTCAGATACTAAATCTATGGACTAAGTAATTGTATACTATGGACTACATAAAATACACATTTACCTGTCTAGGCCCAAGCATCGTAGCACTAATATTTGCAGAGACTGAGTTTCATCTCATGCCAGAAAACATACAAAGTGAGACTTCATATCAGTTGCTTTATTCAAAGAAAAATCAGATTCTAGTAAAACGCCATGATATTCTAGATCCTTCCTCTCTAACTAAGCTGGTGTGTTTGCCTGTCAAGTTTGATCATATTGAGTTTATAATTGTGAAAACTTATTTGGAGACAAAAAAAAAAAAAAAAACCCACAAGATCAAAGAATAAAATATGAGGCAGAAAAGAATCCTATATTGTTGACTTCTGGTATGTATAAAACTATCAAGCTTGGTCAGTGGTAAGAGTTTAATCTGATATGTGCCTCCCTTCAATCAAATAGCTCTTAAATGAGAAGAACATAAACAAATAGAATGAGAAAGAGAGTGGGAAATAGAGCAAACTTAGGAGGCTCCAGACATACTAATCTCATGCTACCTTCTACATGCTACATACTACATACCTCAGGGACAAAACAGGGAGATCACTCAATTATTGATTAATTTGTATAAAGGCACCTTTCTTCCCTCTTATTAGAAAATGAGCATATGAAGTCAAACAGCAATATTATATATACTAAAGCTGGGAAGGTTTGCACCTTTATGTCAGTTATTTCTCCAAATAAGGTTAAATAGCTTGTACTGGTGACATGTAGCCTAACTATTATATCCATCGCCTATTTTTCACATTATTTTCCTCCCTTCTGAAATTGTACTGAAACAAGAATAAATGGTTCTCTACTGTGATCATTAGTTTGCAGAGGCTGGCTTAAGAAACAGATTGCTCGTGCCACAGACATGGGCCTAAGAATTCTGTCATGCAGCCTCTGATGTGGTATGTCAATTCCCAGGGAATAGCTTATCCTAAATAGTGTTTGCTGTTAGTCATAAATGTATAATGACAGTCATCCTTAAGCAAACTTCATCCAAATCACTCCATCCTGTGCTAGTAATAACTATCCACCAGTAAATGTGAAGAGGCAGCTGCTCGGAGGCTTTTCTAATACTGGGCATTATTTAAATATGTGTTAACCCTCTGCAGTAAAAGGCTGCTCTTAGGAACATGAAGGACCACTGTAGATTTTTAAGTTTTCAAGGCCAACAGAATATGAGGGTCAGGAAATTGAATGAGTAATGAGAAGAGAGCAAGTTAGATAAATATCATTGCTTTCTCTCAGAATCTGTACATGTTAGAAAGAGAGCTAAGAAATACATATATTGTTTTTAAAACTTTCTTTTATTTACCCCATGTAGAGAGCAGTAAATTCATGGGAAGAAAAATTTCATTCTAGAGGAGGAATTCAACATATATATCATTAAGTTTTTCTGTGAAATTAGTGCACTTACAAATCAAAGTTTCAAGATGATCTCAAGTTTATTCTATGTAATAAAAGGCATATAGGAAATTCAGGATAATTTAAGAAAAATACATTGGAGAAAATATTCATTAGTAAATATAATAACATGCTCAGCAAAATTTAAAAATTGTTTATATTATGGAAGATCACTGGAAAAACAGAACAAATGTGAAGATATAAATACTTGAGAGTATTTAGTATATGATAAAGTGTAATTAATGGAAATATATTATCAGGACATCTGCTAGTCTTTTGCAAAATAAAGGCTAATATATTTATACATTTATTATATCTAGCAATGAAATAAAATCAAGATTCATATACCAATAATAATTACTGGCTGTGCCTTTAAAGACAAAGAGGAAATACCTGATGTAATTTTATTAAATACCTGGAGTAGAAAATTAAAAATTAGAAGCAATATAATTAATAACATGATAAAAAGGAATAAAGAGCTAAGATGGTCCAAATTATCATAAAGAAAACCAGCAGATAAATGATCACAAGGAACACTACTTCTAGTCTATCATAATATAACAGGTTTTAAATTAGTATTATAATACAGCTATGAATACAGTTTGTCAACCATTCAATAGAAATATGACACAAATTGAACATTTTAAAGAAGAAAAAAATTCAATCTTCAATTATAATAAGACAATTGTTCATACTCACGCATAACTAAAGAAATTTCTCCTAAGTTAATGTTTTCTTACATCAAAATTATTGAAATATAAAGTGTTGATATTATGTTTATTGAGCAAAATACATTTAAATAGAGGAGATTTGTGTGAAGTCTGTGGCAATATATATAAACATCTATAATGTATGTGGTTTTCACTCAAGGCTGTTTCACAACTTGTATTCTACAGCTATGTTTACCTACTTTACAAAAATCCACCCTTAGAAAAATCACACAACAAACCACTCATCATCCAAATAAGCATCCTTGAGTAACTTAAAGCCATTAAAATAAAGAGATTAAGTAAAAATTTAGTTAATAAAAGGAGATACTTTTAAAATGTATATATGTGTTCGGAGAAATACAAGTTATACAAAAGTAAATAGTTTGGCCTCATTTATACATTTTCTTTCTTAAAAATTTGAAAACACACATAAACACACATATGTATATGTATATGTGTATGTGTGTATATGTGTTTTTGTATGTGTATATGTATATATAATTTCATGCAGAAAAAAGCTAAGAAACACTTTATCACTGACTCACTAATCTTACATCCCTGGTATAGTTTTTGGGAGTCCCCAATTATCTGTAATTCACAACTCTAAAATAAAACCAACCAGTCACCCAAACCCATTTACTCAAGAGAAACTGAATAAACTCCTAGGACAGATTATTGTAGTCTCTTAATTCTCACACATACTTTTTCTATAAATTCTTTCAGGAGCTAATAGACAACAGTACTACCAAAAACACTGATGATATTTTTCTTCTCAGAAAACATAGACATTAAAGATCTATGGGACAAGATCAAAATATCTAAGAAACATTCTACAAGTAGACAGAATTTTTAGTATCATAAAAACCAGATAAATTAATAAAATCTATTTGTTGCAAGTAACAAATGAATCCTGTTGAGTCTTCCTGGGTGGTTCCCATTTATTCCCAAAAGTCTAAGAGAGAAACTAAGGTGAATGTCATGGACAGACACACATTTCTGTGATAAAAAATATTAATTTGTCTGATTTTGAAGGAAGTTGGTTATTATGGGCAAAGGTATAAGGAAGCCAATCAATACTCGAGTCTCAATCCAAGGAGAGGAGCAGGGAAAAGGACATTCTATATTTTCTTGACTCATTATTTTCTCTAGGTTTTATTTTTTACACCATTTTTTATCTTAGCCCTGGGAAGCATAAATATGTATAAACTCAAATGTTCTCAAGCACACAGCTGCTGGAATGCCAGGCTTCTCCGCCTATGGATGTGAAGCTAATACTTGCTCTCAGCTATACAGTGGATAAAGACTATGCCCCAGGGTTTTCAGAAAAAAATTTAGTTTGAGCAATGAAAAAATCATATCATGATGTTTTGTCTCATTATGAGAATGTAGAAGGTTCTTATATTCTGTCTTTACAAACATATATTGAAATGTTTGGTGCCAGGTTTGAGCAAATACTTTATTTATGCATCTAACCCTTGAACAAATTAACTATAAACTCGCCAATTTGTGTAATCTTTGACTCTGTCCCCTTGACCAGTTTGCCATATGTGGTGCTCTCATTCCACACACTTGGCCACATTCCTTTCACAGCTGATGATTGTAAATATACACACAAAATGCTCAAAGAATGCTGCTTCCCCAGCTCTCTGACAGGTGGAGAGAGGCACAACTTTCAGGATGCACTATTTATAACGCTTCCCTACAACCGAACAAGTAGTTAACCAACCATCCAAGGAGGAAAGTACGAGGTTGATAAAAACTTACGGCAACAGTTTCTGTGGGTCGATTCAGAATCCACCTTCTTCTTCTCCGCTTGGCCATACTTTTAGAAGAGACATTTTATGGCTACATAAAGGAGTCCCCCTTTCTGTGTTTGGGCTACTGTACAAATGAAAGCAATCTGCAGACGAGAAGCTGCTGCTTGCTCAAGCTTGGTAAACATAAGACCAGGAGATGAGTCAAGTGTGCTAGAAAATATACAGTAAATTAACCATGAAATCTTAACAATATCAAAATAAAATTATTATCTGGGCATTTAAAAAACCTGAACAAGGAAACAAAGGGAAAACCACGAATTACGCCCATAACTAATTGAATTCATATTTATTCTAGTTGAGTAACCAAATGAAAAAAAAAAACAGTCATTGTAAAGATAGTTTAAGGTAAATTTTAAAGGAGCTGTGGCTAGTTTTTTTTTTTTTTTTTTTATTGGATATTGTCTGTATTTACATGTCAGATATTATCCCCTTTCTGCCTATCCCAATCCCCTCCCCCTCCCATTGTCTATATGAAGGTGTTCCCTCTCTTAACCTTCCTCTCCCACCTCAGCATCTTGGCATTCCCCTACACTGGGAAAATTAACATTTTCTGGACCAAAGTCCTCTCCTCTCATTGATGCCAGAGAATTATGTCCTCTGCTGCATATGTACCTGGAACCATAGGTCTCTCCATGCAAACTCATTGGTTGGTGTTCTAGTCCCTGAGAGCTGTGGTAGGTTGGGTTTTTTAATAATTTTGTTCTTCCCATGGGGTTACAGACCCTTTTAACTCCTTCAGTCCTTTCTTTAACTCCTTCATTGGCGTCCCCTATATTCAGTCCCATGGTTAGCTGCAAGCATGCTCCTCTGTATCAGTATGGCTCTGGCATACTCTAAGGAGGCATCTATACCAGATCCCTCCCATTAAGTACTACTTGGCATCAGCAATAGTGCTTGGGTGTAATGGCTGCATATGGGATGGATCCCCAGGTGAGGCAGAAATCATGTGGTCTTTTTTTTAAACACTGCTCCTCTTCTTGTCCCATTATTTCCTCCCATTAGTGTTTTGTACTCCCTTCCAAGAAGAACAGAGGCATCCACCTTCTGGCCTACCTTCTCTTTGAGCTTCATAATTTCAGTGAGTTGTTTCTTGGGTACTTTGAGATTTGTATATGCTTAACAGTGAGTACAAACCATGACTGTTCTTTAGTGAATGGGTTACCTCGCTCAGGATGATAGCTTCAAGTTCCATCTATTAGCCTACAAATTTTATGAAGTCATTGTTTATGATAGCTGAATAGTACTCCACTGTGTCAATGTATTACACTTTCTGTATCCATTCCTCTGTTGAAGGATATTTGGGTTCTTTCCAGCTTCTGGCCATTATAAATACGGCTGCTATAAACATGGTAGAAAAATGTGTCCTTGTTAGATGTTGGAGCTTCATTTGGGTATTTGCCCAAGAGTGGTATAGCTGGGTCCTCAGGTAATACTATATCCAATTTTCCAAAGAACCACCAGACTGATTTCCAGAGTGGTTGTCCCAGCTGACAACCCCACCAAGAGTGGAGGAGTGTTCCTTTTTCTCCACATCCTAGCCAGTATCTGCTGTCACCTGAGTTTTTTATCTTAGCTATTCTGACTGGTGGGAGGTGGAATCTCAAGGCTGCTTTGAGGATCATCTCCCTGATAACTAGGGATGTTGAGTATTTCTTTAGATGCTTCTGGGCCATTTGGTATTCCTCAGCTGAGCATTCTTTGTCTAGCTCTGTACCCCATTTTAAAAGAATTATTTGATTCTCTAGAGTCTAACATCTTGAATTCTTTGAATATATTGACTACTAGCCATGTATTAGATGTAGGATTGCTAAAGTTCTTTTCTCTATCTGTTGGTTGCCTGTTTGTCCTTTTGGCAATATCCCTCTCCTTACAGAAGCTTGGAAACTTCATTAGGTTCAATTTGTAGACTCTTGATCTTATAGCATAATAGCATAAGTCATTGGTGTTCTGTTCAGGAAATTTTCCCCTGTGTCTATATATTCTATGCTCTTCCCCACTTTCTGTTCGATTAGTTTCAGTGTACCTGGTTTTATGTGGAGGTGTTTGATCCACTTAGACTTGAGCTCTGTACAAGGAGATACAAAAAGAATAGATTTGCATTCTTCTGTATGCTGAAGGCCAGTTGAACCAGCACCATTTGTTGAAAAGGCTGTCACTTTTCCCATGGAATATTTTTAGCTTTTATGTCAAGATCAAGTGACCATAAGTGTTTGGGTTCATTTCTGGTCTTTGATTCTATTCCACTGGCCTACGTCCCTGTCTCTGTATCAATACCATGCAGTTTTATCACAATTAATCTGAAATACTGCTTGGGGTCAGGGATGATGATTCCCCTGGAATTTTATTTTGTTGTTGAGAATAGTTTTTGCTATCCTCGGTTTTTTATTATTCTAAATGAATTTGTAAATTGATCTTTCTATCTCTGTAAAGAATTGAGTTGGAATTTTGATGGGGATTGCATTAAACCTGTAGATTTCTTTAGGCATGATGGCCAGATTTACTGTTGATCCTTCTAATCCATGAGCATCTGAGATCTTTCTATCTTTTGAAATCTTCTTCCATTTCCTTCTTCAGAGACTTGAGGATGTTCTTGTCATACTGATCATTCACTTGTTTGGTTAGAGTCACACCAAGGTATTTTATATCCTTTGTGACTATTGTGAAAGGTGTAAATTATCTAATTTCTTTCTCAGCCTGTTTATCCTTTGAGTAGAGGAAGGCTTTTAATACATTTGAGTTAATTTTATATCCAGTCAGTTTGTTGAAGTTGATTATCAGCTGTGGAAGTTCTCTGGTGGAATTTTTGGGGTCACTTAAGTATATTATATCATATGAAAATAGTGATATTTTGAGTTCTTCCTTTCCAATTTGTATCCCTTTTACCTCTGTTTGCTGTCTGATTGTTCTGACTATTACTTTCAGTACTAGTGTATATGTTGGGAAAGAGTGGGCAGCCGTGTCTAGCCCCTGATTTTAGTTGGATTGCTTCAAGTTTCTCACCATTTAGTTTGATGTTGGCTACTGGTTGGCTATATATTGCTTTTACTATGTTTTAGTATGGAGCTTGAATTCCGGATCTTTCCAAGACTTTTTACATGAAATGATGTTGCATTTTGTCAAATGCGTTCTCGGCATCTAAAGAGATTTTTTTTATCTGTGAGTTTTATATATATATATATATATATATATATATATATATATATATATATATATATATATATATATAGTGGATTACATTGATAGATTTCAGTACATTGAACCATCCTTGCATCCTTGGCATAAATCCTACTTGATCATAGTGAATGATTGTTTTAATGTGTTCTTGTATTCAGTTTGCAAGAATTTTCTTGAGTATTTTTGCATCAGTGTTTATGAGGAAAATTAGTTTAAAGTTCTTTTTCTTTGTAGGGTCTTAGTGTGGTTTAGGAATGAGTGCAATTGTGGCTTTGAAGAATGAGTTGGGTAGTGTTTCCTTTGTTTCTATTTTGTGGGATAGTTTGGAGAGTATTAGTATTAGGTCTTCTATGAAGGTCTGATAGAATTCAACACTAAATCTACCTGGTCCTAGGCTTTTTTTTTTTTTTTTTTTTTTTTTTTTTTTTTTTTTTTTTTTGGTTGGGAGGCTTTTGATGACTGCTTCTATTTCTTTAGGGGTTATAGGGCTTTTTAGATGGTTTATCTGATCATGATTTAACTTTGGTACCTGGTATCTGTCCAGAAAATTGACCAGTTTTCCAGTTTTGTTGAGTATAGGCTTTTATAGTAGGATCTGACAACTTCTGGAATTTCTTCAGTTTCTGTTGTTATGTCTCCCCTTTTCTGATTTTGTTAATGAGGACACTCTGTGCCCTCTGGTTAGTCTGGCTAAGGGTTTATCAGTTTTATTGATTTTCTCAAAGAAACAACTCCTGCTTGTTTTTTTTTTTTTTTTTTTCTGTTTAATTCTTTGTATAGATCTTTTTGTTTCTATTTGGTTGATTTCAGTTCAGTTTAATTATTACCTGCTGTCTACTCTTAATGAATATATCTACTTTTTTGTTTGTTTATTTGTTTTAGAGTTTTCATGTGTGCTCTTAATGTGTTATAGAATTGTGTTTTCAGTTTCTTTTTGGCAGCACTCAGAGCTATGAGTTTTCCTTTTAGGACTGCTTTCATTGCATCCCATAAGTATGAGTATGTTGTGCTTCCATTTTAATTAAATTCTCAAACGTCTATGACTTCTTTCTTTATTTCTTTCTTGACCAAGCCATCATTGAGTGGGTCATTGTTAAGTATGTGGGCTTTTTGTTGTTTTTGTTGTTATTGAAGAACAGCCTTATTCCATGGTTATATAAGATGCATGTGATTTCAATGTTTTTGTATCTGTTGAGACCTATTTTGTGACTGACTATATGGTCAATTTTAGAAAACGTGCCTTGAGATGCTTGGAAGAAAGAAAGTATATTCTTTTGTTTTAGGATGAAATATTCTATAGTTGTCTATTAAATCTATTTAATTCATAACTTCTGTTAGTCTCACTGTGGTTCTGTTCAGTTTCTGCTTCCATGATCTGTCCATTGATGAGAGTGCGGTGTTGAAGTTTCCCACTATTATTGTGTTTGGTGCAATATATGCTTTGAGCATATATTGTTCAGCTATGTTATAATTCTTCTGTTACCAATGATTCATCAGTGCTTAACACTTTGTTACACCAGTTTGCCATTGTTGAACTACTGTCTTTATCATCCAGAAACTCTAGCAATGTTTTCATTCTGAGGTGAAGAGTACAGAATCAGGAAGGGTATTACAGAGAGAAGTGCTGGGTTTTGCAAGCAGAGCTGTGGGCTCAGTACTAAGTCTATTTCTACCACCTACCATTCTAACTAGTCTGTCTCCTGGGGGTTCCTCTGTGTCACTGAGCATCAGTTCTGTCATCTGGACAGTGGAGACAATGGTCTTCATGCCATGGAATTGTGGCTCTAGGTATACATACTGTCTTAGTCAGACTTTCTATTCCTGCACAAAATATCATGAACAAAGAACAAGTTGGGGAGGAAAGGGTATATTCATCTTCTACTTCTACATTGCTGTTTATCACCTAAGGAAGTCAGGACTAGAACTCAACTAGGTCAAGAAAAAAGAGGTGATGCTGAGTACATGTAGGGATGTTACTTATTGGCTTGCCTCCCCTGACATGTTCAGCTTGCTTTCTTATAGAACCCAGGTCTACCAGCACAGAGATCGCACCACCCACAATGCGCTTGGCCCTCCTCCCTTGATTACTAGTTGAGAAAATGCCTTATAGCTGGATCTCGTGGAGGCATTTCCTAAAGTGAGGCTTCTTTCTCTGTGATGATCCCAGTTTGTGTCAAGTGAGCACATAAAACCACCCAGTACACATAATGAAAGTTCATTATCATTGAGTAGCTAATAAAATAAACACAAAAATAATTTGTAATTTATAGATCAGAAAAATGAAGTAGATCCTTAGTGTATTTTCAGAGTACATATCATTCCATATAAGCACATCTTTGTACTGTGCTTCTGATGTACAAATATTTGTTTTAAATTTGGTATCTACCAGCAAGGTTATCACAACATTTTAAGAAGATTTATGATACATGAATAAACTGCACATTTGATTAAAAACTTGTATTTCCTCTTACAATACACAATGTTTTATTTCTTTCTTAAACTACACTAAGTTTCACACTCCTATGTTTGTGACATAGCAACAGGTTACCAAGGAGATGATGGCTTTATCAGCAACGCTGCCTTGCCATGACCTCAGGACAAGGTTACCAAAAAGCAGATGGGCTATGAAACCAACAAACCACCTTGACTAAACATAAATAGCATTGATAATTAATTAGCTAAAGCAGCGGGGGAAATTATGAAAATTTGAAAATGAAACAGGATTTCTATTTATTACTTATTTGATTTATACCTCTTGCTAGTAACAAATTATCCGCCTCTCTCCCTGAGAGAAAAAGGATGTAGAATTTAAGGTTACAAACTTATTTGGATGGGTTGGGTTTACCTTTTAAACCCTTTGATTTCTGGAGTAACATTGCACAATTATTGTGTTTTATTACAGAAATTATGGGGAGGTGGGTCCATAGACCAATTGCTAGTGAAAAAACTGAAGTAGAAATGGGGACAGGGTTTGGTTCCCATCCATAATTGTGTTGCACACAGCTCATCACTACACAGAGCTTTGGGATGTTTGGATTAATAAAGGAAAAAATTTATATTATAAATTGCTTCATTTGAGAGTTTGAAAATGATACATAAATATAGTTATAAAACAAGGTTATTTGTTTCACAAACACAGGCATTCTGGATGTCTGATAGTTACCAAGAACACATTTTGAATTGTATTCAGTCATTCTTGCCCTGATGCTGGTGACTACTTCATTGTAAAGTTGTTCAAGGCACACCACTCTTTCCACTGATAGGTTCTTAAGAATGCATCTTACAGTGGTCCCATATACTAGGGATCACGGGTACAATGTCCCACCATTCTAACCAGAGCTCTTTGTGTAAATACTGAAGAATGACCCTTTGTTGTCTATGCAGACTACAGTGTCATTTTGTCTTCAGGACTTGTGAGTCTCACAGAGGACAACTGGAGCTAGTTATGTAGTTCTGCTTCATCAGCTGTACCTTGTGTAGACTGGCAAATAAAGAGGGGGTCATTGATGCTCAGCAGAGCAAATGAGAGTGCCTTTAAAATATCCTGTGTATAAAAACGGGAAGAAGTTCACTCAGATAAGAATCAACCTAAAGTGACATTCTTTACTCTTAAAAACAAATTGCTGATGACTTGATCCACAATGACTTAATTCTTGGTCAACTCTAGTGGACAATGGGAAATTCTTTAGATTGCCCATCCTTCTCTGATTTTGTCTTCTCTCTTTTTTTTTTTTTTTTTTTTTGTTTTTGTTATTGTTTGTTTAATTTTTGTTGTTGTTGTTTTTATTTCTGGGAGCTAACCCCCAAGACTTGCTATACAAGCACTATACCATGGAGCACATGCCCAGCTCTGTGTCCCTTGTACTCAGATATGTACTGCTCAATGGTATTCCTGCTCATATTTTCTGCCCCAGCTCAACTATTTCATCTATGTTATTTATAAACTAATACATATATATGGGGCCCATGATAAATAGTTGTTGACTGCTTAGCACATTGAAAAATTTTTGTCTTATTATTCTTGAATGATTTTAAGATTTCATTTCTAGCATCAAAGTCCTGGTATTTATTCAGTAGATACAAATTGTGAGGAGCACTGATGTCCTTAAGCTCCCTAAATCTATACCATATAGCTTTATTGTGGCTTCTTCTTGCAGTGATATTAAATCTCCAACCATGACACACTACAGCTTTCATTACAAATGTGTTTTTTTTCAGACTTCTTTTTCTTGCCCACAGTTTCTAGACATGTCTTTACTTATGATATTATTATTAATCAGCTCATATAATCTAAGACTGTATAGTTTAATATGAGTTAGTTAAAACGTCATTCTTTCTTACTTTAAATTGGAATGAGAACTTTATGATTAACACTCTTATCACAAGTATCTGAAGCTGTAATTGATAGCATTCTGCCTTTGAACAGTCAAAAAGATGGGAGTACAATTTAATTATTACTTGCCTAGTGATCTGCACTTGGTTTAAAAATACTCCCATGGAAAAATGGATATTCAATACTAAAATGTTTAGGAATTTATAATCTAGTTTGATGCTTTGAAAAATGAAATAATAATGATGAAGATGATAAATGTTTAATAAATGCTTGCTATGTTCCAAGCATTGAGATAATATTTAATTCCATACCCTCCTCCCACTATGTGCCATCCTATAGTAAAGGCTTGGAGGAAAGAATTATTTTTTTCGGATGTATGTACAGAAAGTATGTTAGAGAAACCAGGAGACATGCACCGTTTTCCACACTGAATATAAACAGGAAGAGCTTGTGTGACTTATTAAAGAGAAACGGTAATCTGAATTATTCTCATTTCCCAGAAAGTTGTTCATTCCTGCATTTTTCTTCATTTACCCACTGTGGTTTAGTATTTTCTTGTTAGGGAAAAATGAGTAGATTATTTATTCACATAAGATACAAATATGCTAGCCAGTCTGTGGTGCTTGCATCATGGTCCTTTATAGATACCACAGATCATAACTCTTTTGCAGTGGCATCTGCCAACATATACTGCTTCGTGTGAAACTCAGCATGGGTTTTTGATTTCTTGAGGGAGAAAATGTAAGTACTTGTCTTGTATGGTTTTAAATTATATGACTAATTGTCTATCTGCAAAAGAGTGTAGCCTTTCATTTTTCCTTTCAGCTAGCATATGATAAGAACTTGTAGAAGTGAAAGGAGTTTTGAGACAGTGTAAAATAAAGATCCAGAGAGCTGATGACTTATGAGCACTATTTGTTATTTTTCTTCCCGGAGAACATGACTAATTCCCCGTGCCTGTAAACAAAGAAAGTGAAATAAACAACAAATTCGGCAGATGACACTAAAACCACTCCAGAATGAAATAGGACATGTTGCATCTGAGCCAACTGTCACCTCTTTAACCCTTCCATCTGTTGCTCTACATTAGCAAAATGGAAGCTAAAAATACAGACCACATCTAGTCTATTAGCTAGATAATTTAGTTTTCAAGTATTTGTAAGTAAGAGAGGCACACTTGCCCCTGTCTGTGTGGAAACATTGAAGCTCACAATTAACCCTATTCCCTTCAGTTTCTGAATTTACTTTGTGCCCTCACTCAAATCTACCTCTGACTAGAAACCATGCTTATGGTTTCACTGAACTTGACTAATTTGGAATCTATGGGGTCACTTTCAGGAAGACAGAAGTACTGGCTCACTCCCTCTCTCAAAGATATCTTTTTGTATGACTAATTTGAAACAGGAGTAAAGCAAAAATTGGAGAGTGTATTGAAACCATAAACAAGTTTGGATGTTCTCCAGCTTTTACATCAAAAGGTTCTTGTTAGAAGATTCAAAAAGATGCTGGGAAAACAGTTTAGACCAAATCATATAATCTACACATGAACTGCCTTAAATATTATTATAATTATTTTAAAAGATATCCAGATGGGAGGGGCTTTGGAGTGTTGTCTTGGGGGTTCCACCCTCAGACTTTCCAAATTGTCATTCCATGACCTCACTCCAGGTCACGTGCTTATATGGAAATCCATTCTACTCCGAATGATTGCAACTGAATTGGCCACTGTGGGGCCCTCTAAAGGACATGCTGCAGTATACCACAGAAGGTGCTAATGGTTCTCAGTGAGTTGTGTCCTTGTTGCCCTCTTTCCATAGTTATCACTAATAAGTCCCCAGCATTTATGGTATAAATTTATGTTTTTCATCGAATCACCTTCATTTTGCTCAAGACATTCTGGTTTATGAAACTAAGACAAATTAAATCTTTTGATGGTTGTGTATGTAGAATCTAGTCCTGCCTGTGTCTGTGGGGGTATTATGTAAATGTATGTGTTTATAAATGTGTGTGTGTTGTTATTATAGTGCTATTCTTGAGCCCAAGGTATCTAACATACTAAGCAAGTATTCCAATGCAATGCTGTCCCCGAACTCCTAAGTAAAATTTTTTTGAAGAACTATGAGTTCTGTTAAATAATTTCTTTTGATAATAATTTGGACTGTTAAATTTTATTATAGCTGAACACTTAAACAGCAATAAGTGCTTACTGACAGGAGCCTAGTATAGTGGTCCCCTGAGAGTCTCTCCAAGAGCTGGATAAATACCTATAAAGATGTCTACAGCCAAACAATGGATGAACACAGACACTGCAATTGGAAGTGAGGGTAAAGAACGTAGGAGCTGAAGGGTTTGCTACCTTATAGGAAGAACAACAATATCAACCAAACAGATCTTCCAAAGCTCCCAGGGCCTAAACCACCAACAAAAGAGTATATAGGAGGTTATCTAAAGCTCCAACTGCATATGTGGCTGAGAAGCGCTTTATCTGCACCACAAGGAGGGGGATTCTTTTGGTCCTGTGGATGCTTGATGACTCAGGATAGGGGAACCCTAGTTCACTGACACAGAAGTGGGTGGGTAGGTGGGGGAGCACCCTCACAGAGGCAGGGTAAGGGATAGGGAGGGGTTTGTAGAGGAGAAACTAGGAAGGGGGATAACATTTGAAATGTAAATAAATAAATTACTTAATAAAATGAAAAAATATAGATCTCTAACCCCCATTCCCAACTCAAACAAAAGCATTAGTTTTAACTGAACCTAATTATTTTAGAAAGGAAAGTTGGAGAAACATGAAGAAGTACTTATATTTCACTTCCCATCGACAAAGAGCAAAGAAAGGAAAAGGCTCCCAAGTTAGAAACTTCCTATCATGAAAAGTAGGGAGTCAAGAAAGGAGGCAAAGGAGGGGAATGAATATACAGTGTGTATGTGTGATAACGACTCACCAAAATATCCTTGCCTGAAGTTTTCTGTAGTCTGTATTTCAACCTCAAAATTCCCTCTATTGGCTATGAGGTGTGTCTCCCTACTGAAGTTTTAACACATTATTTCAAACATCAGAATGTTTCCTGTTGGTCTTGTGCTTTAAGTATTCAGATGCTGATTTCTATGCCCAGACATGTGACTGTAGTTCAGACACTGTCATGGAAAAGTACCTCTGACCTTAATGTTACATAAAAATTGTGTTCTATTATCTTTGTTTGGTTAATGAAGAGTGTACCAGCTTATGACTGAGCAGGGAGGACAGAGGTGACAAGAAGTGTTAGTGACAGAATCTCAAAGAAACCAAAGAGGAAGAAAGAAGCTGTACAGGAGAAGAAAGTGTGGAGGGATCATGTGGAGGGACCAAAAGGAATTGCCTTAAAGACACACATGAAGTAAAGCAAACTAGGGTAAGACTCAGAATGAAGGTTAAGGACCAAGAGGCTGGGAAATATGGAGCCTTAATGGGTTAGAATAGCTCAGAATCTGCCTAGAGTGGGCATAGAAGCACCCTGATATTACTTGGGAGCAAGGGGAATTAAACCCATCCCACAAATACATCAGGGCTGGAACCTCAGCTTTCATCCTTAATCCAAGCTGATAGAGATAGGCTCTCTGATATTTTCTCAAAAGGCAATTTTTAGGAAGGTCAGTGAAAGACATTATTCTTGTGATCTTGAAGCAGAAGCCTGGAAGGTGACTCCTCATTTGTTTGTTAACTGTTCTGGTGGCATAGGCAGACACAGCATTGTGTATTCTTAGGGTCAGATGGTACCTTTGATTTTATTATGGAGTCATTGCCAAAGTAAATACAATGAATGTCAATAAGGATTTAGATAAAATAAATGAAAAAGGGAAACTTAGAATTCAAGCCTATATGCCACTGACTAATCTGTGATGTGCTATTCCAGAAATGAAATGTTCCACAAGCCAGACTACTGTCTTCCTTTAAGTCTGCATTGTTCAATACAGTTGCAATTTGAGCATAGGTACAAGGAGGCTGTGTTGGTCTGAATATGCATGGCTCGGGGAGTGGCACTATTAGAGTATGTCACCTTATTAGAGGATGTGTGTCACTGGGGGGGGGGGGTTTGTTGTCCTCTGCTCAAGCTTTGCTCAGAGCCTCCTTCTGGCTGTCTGAGGTAGCTAATATCTCCTGCTGCTGCCTTTGGATTGAAATGTGAAAATCTCAGATCCTTCTCTAGAATCATGTCTACCTACATGCTGCCATGCTTCTTGCCCCCAAAACTGTTTGCCTTTGTAAGAGTTGCCATGGTCGTGGTGTCCATTTATATCAATTAAATCCAATGAAAATATCTGATATGCAGGATTTATGATATGGAATCCCCAAAATGGTTCTAACCCACAAGTTAAAAATGATTGCTGTAGAGTATTTTTTTAGTGATTGATGAGGGAAGGGACCAGCCGATTGTGAATGATGCTACCCCTTGTCTATTGGTTCTGGGTTCTATGAGAAAGCAGGATGAG
Source organism: Micromys minutus (assembly GCF_963924665.1). Lineage (NCBI taxonomy): Eukaryota > Metazoa > Chordata > Mammalia > Rodentia > Muridae > Micromys > Micromys minutus. Next base: position 52,651,777 of record NC_137976.1, read on the forward strand.
AAAGCAATGTGGAATTAGGCAGAAACGGCACCCCTCCATGAATTCTGCATCAATTCTTGCCTCCAGGCTCAATCCAAGCATACATCCCTGTACTTTGTAGCTGATGCAAAATTATACAAAAGGGGGGAGATTTTGGTTCTTCACACAAGACCATCCAAATAATTAGCTCTGCATAGTTTTATATTCCATCTTACCATAACTCCATATCATGGGTGCAGTTTATAGAACCTCAGAATTAATTTGTTCTACATATTCTGACTTTTCACATAAGACTTACTGATCTCTTATCTCAACATTGAGTTTTGAAAAAGCTACAGGATATGTATCGGTTATAGCCCCCATCCCTTACATTGTCTATATTTAATTTCTTGGAGAGATTAAAATTGTTTGAGGACAAATATTCTGGATACTTTCTGCCAAGCTTCATAAAATTGTTTGTCATTCAGAACAAATACTTTATGTCATATGATAACAATAATCTCTAAGGACATTTTTAATGGTGTATTATACAGAGCTTCATAAAAATTTGTATTGTGACAGTGTTTATTTAATGTGGACCTAAACAGAGAATAACTTTCAAAGGTTCAAAATTGTAAAACCCCTGGTTGGTGCTGGGTAGTAGAGAGAGTGCTTATTGAATCCAGGAGAAATGAGCAAGCAGGAAGGGGAGAGATGCAAGAGCAACAGAGAAAGGTGATATATCACTCAATCATTTGTGAAACCCAGAAACAGAAAGGATGCTGGGAAAAGCCATGACTGAAGAGGAATTGTCACAAAACCAGATCATAAAGATCAGAATGTGAGCAACTGCTCACATGCATTCCAACACCACACTGAAACTCATTCTGGTTGCTCAGGTGAGACTTACCAAAAGGAAATGCCAATGTCTGTGAAGCACAAATATTTTACCAAGATCTGCAGTTACTAAGGCCTGACTCACCTTTGTGGTATGTTTTGGATTACCAACACTGAGTTTGAGAACAAAATTACACATGTTGCAAGTGGGGAATACTGTGTGTGGAAACAGAAAAAAATCTAGAACTGTAGAAAAACAAACATACAAACACACAAACAATAAATAGATTAATAAACAGACAAAAATCACAAAGCTAAAGAAGCTTGCCACTTAGAAGCTAAAGAGACACAGGGAGAAGTGCTTCCCTTCTCAAAGGTTAGGACTCCAGTCTCTCTCCTTCCCCCATGAAATAGCTGTCTTCCCTCGTTGGGGCTGACTCAAAGGTTAGCTAATGAGCCCTTCTAACCTGCATTGCTCTATATGAGAAAACACTTACCCCCCCCCCCCCACACAGAGAGAGATAGAGATAGATAGATAGATAGATAGATAGAGAGAGAGAGAGAGAGAGAGAGAGAGAGAGAGAGAGAGAGAGAGAGAGAGAGATCACTTTTTCTTGAGATAAAACAGGGGCTTCTTAGCTAAACTCCCTGTACATATCTATTTGAATAAACTTGCTTGTCTTCACTCCTTATGGTTTTATTAAGTTTTCAGGCACTGTGGGTATGGACATAAGTAAGAACGAGCTACATGACTGCATTCCAGAAGCTTGTAATGTAATGACAAACCACGTCCACATCCCCTGGTAAGGAGCACCTGGCATGCACAGTTAGGGGCATGTTTATGTCTTTCTCTTTTGTCACCACTTCCCGCTGGTGTGGATACTACGTTGCTACTTTCCCACATATTAATGTTCTCACTACCATTTCCCTCCTTTTCTCTTTTGCCCCCAATAATTACTTTATTATGCTTCTCAAGGAGACATACATTTCCCCAGCCATGTGCCCCTATGCCCCCTGTTTGGCTCCCTTTCAGTGCACTTCCTTTGGCATGTGCTTTTACTACTAGTTCAGCTCAATAAGAGCTCCCCTGTGCACAGATGGTAGAGGAGCCCTTACTCAGAATAGTACCTGACTTTTGTTCCTGAGGAATTATCATCAGTTGGGTGAAGTAACTAGAAATTGATCATTTTGTTTTGTTGGTTTCTGCATAGTGACTAAAAAGAGCTATTGCCAGATTTGACCTGAGGAAAATTACTCTTTTTACAGAAAAAAAAATGAGCACATCCTATTTGGTGAACATTGGGTTTCAATACATGTTTATTTTATTGTTAAAATTTTATGTATTGTACATGAGGTGGAGACACAAAGGTGTGGAAGTTAGAGAATAACAGGAAAGTTAGTTCTCTCCTTTTACCATGTGAACTCCTGAGAACAATTTCTGGTCATCTGAGGTGGTGTTACCCCACTGCCCTTGTGCTGTGACCCACCTTGGAGGCCATGTAAATATTTATTGAATTATAAAGTGAAGGTTAAAAACCAGCAACAACTCCAAACAAATGCTTAAACTATGTTTATAAATGTACAAGGAGAATTCGAACAGATACTGGACATTAAATATTTTGTTTTTCCCCAAATAGGAGTCTGAAACTTTCTCACTGGAGATTATTTAAAAAAAAAAAAAAAGGAATATCAGATCTCTCACCCTGTCGTTTATATTCTCCAATTTCTCTTGTTCCTCAAATGGAACAGGGAGGGCACTGGAGTCGAAATTGTGAGCCCTTTTTGCTTTTGCATTGAATTATGAAATGCCACATCCACCAGGCTCTGCCAGAAGCAGGCAGCATGAATATTAATGATCTGCAGGACATGCTGCATGGCAGTACGGTGGTTTAATGCAGAGACTAATCATGGACTCCATCTCAGTAAATAAATTCCAGGTCTAATGTGTTTAGTCTTTCACCCATATTTTTAAAGGACACATTATTCATTTTTAAAAAGCAAATCAATACAGACTCCATAGGAACTGCTGACTTAATAGGTAAAAGATGGAAATGTTGATGCTTTTCCTCCAACAGCCTGCTAGCTAACCTACCAGCGTCATACTGTTCCAGTCCAACAGAGTTACAAACATGTCTCTCAAGTATCACTAAGGAAGGATTTAGGAAGCCTTTCTTGGGTGCTGAATACCACCTGACTTCTACAGGAACATAGACCACAGACAGACTGGACTTTACGTTCAATGGGTTTATAACCTGGATAAAGAAGAAAGACACAGACAGCTTATATTCAAAGAAAAATAACGGCATATGCTCTTCCAGATACTTCAGTACAAGCCACTATCAGCACATGGTTTCTAGCCCTGTGAGCCTTCTTTGGTCTTTTCTTACCTTCTTTTTTAACTCTGTGTAGAACACTATGTTTCATATGTCTTCTGTCATTTACTCTATAATACAAGTTCATTCAAAGAGTTGTTCATAACATATGATCAATTTGCATATGAGAAGATGTGATTTGGTCAATGGAGGATGTTAACAAAAATAATGGTGCATCTGAAACTGGGAGTGCTGGATCCTAAGCTGTTCTTTTATTTAACTTTTAAGTCAGCTGGCACCTACTGCCTTTGGCATCACTTCATCTTTCCCTATTACCCCATGATGTATGTATGCTGGCCACAGTGACCTGATCTACTTGGCATCTCTAGAACTATCATGTGTCTGAGAATTTGATTTTCACACCCATCACCAAGAGCTATACTGAAGATGTCATGACATACAACATATAGAGTATGATATGTGAAAGCAGTCATCTCAGAATCAAATCCCAAACTCATCCTTCTGAATATGTCATTGTTCATGTTCCCTTATCTGCAATCATGTATCCTTAAAATGGGGAATAAGAAATTTATGAATGTCATTAACTACCTTTGTTAACCAATGCTAGCAGTGCCTGTCTCTCTGAAGTTTATCGATGGCCATTTTAAGGTGTTGTGTCCTAGAAAGTTATTGGTTTTGAAAAAGTATCAAATGATAAATTATCTGGCCCAGCAGGAAATGAGATGTTAGTCTAATTGTGTAGATGTTAGGATTCTGTGAATGCTAACCAGTCTTTCACTATTCAGTTGAAAAAATGAAGCCCCAAGAAGGCAAAATAACTTTTCCAAGTTCACAGGAATTTGAGGTTCATTTTAGAAGGCTCTTTGGGCACATAGCAGTTCCTGACAGAATTAATTATTCTAAGTATCAATTTTGAATACCGTAGCTAGAGAAAAGATTTAGATAGCCCACTTTCACCCACTTGCTGTCTTTAGACATTTATTCATTGGTACATATTCTAATATCTTGTAAAGAGCACTGGGTCTTAGGGCTTATTCTAGTTTAAAATATTTCACTTAAAACCTACAAAGCAATTGTTACTTCTATGAAGTAAATATTTTATCTGTGAATAAAAAATGTAGTTGGACTCATTTCAATAAATATTTGAGTGCCTAACTTTTCTCTGGTATCATGCACTGGACAAACAGTGTGGCATCTGCTCTTTGGGCCAAAAAAAGATTTTTTTTTTAGTTCATCCCATCTTTCTGTATTTTTCATTTTTGTAAAACCCTAGGTTAAGGCAGCCCAAACACACTGAAGTTGATGATGTTTCTAGAGGCTCCTTTGGAAACCATACTTTTTTATTAATGAACTTAAGCCTCCATTATTCCCATCAATCTGTTTTCTCTAATAAAATAAAATAAAAATTTCCTATTCACCAGTATTATAAACACTGTATGACTCTATAAAGATAGTACACAAAAACAATAATGCCTGAACAGCCTTTCAGGCACATTTTAAAAATTTATTTGTATTGATTATTTTATTTCTTTACAATTGAAATGTTGTTCCCCTTCCTGGTATCTTCTCTGCAAACCCTCTATCCCTTCGCCCCTCCACTTTGCCTCTATGTGGGGCTCCTCCCCACTCCTGCATCATTGCTCTAGAATCCCCTTACACAGGAGCATCAAGCCTCCACAGGACAAAGGGCCTCCACTCCCATCCTCTGCTACATATATAGCCAGAGCCAAGGATCATTCCATGTAAAGTCTTTGGTTGATGCTTTAGTCCCTGAGAGCTCAGGGGGCAGTGTGGGGGGGGGCAAGAGGGGGCTGGTTGTTTGATATTCTTGTCCTTCCTAATGGGTTACAAATTTCTTCAATTCCTTCACTTTTTCCCTAACTCCTTCTTCAGGCTCTGATAGTTTGCTGTGAGTATCTGTATCTTTATATGTATTTGTATCCTTATCTGTATTCGTTTCTGTATCTGTATCTGTATCTGTATCTGTATCTGTATCTGTATCTGTATCTGTATCTGTATCTGTATCTGTATCCATATCTGTATCTGTTTCTGCATCTGTATCTGTATCTGGTTCTGTATCTGGTTCTGTATCTGTATTAGTCAGGAGATGGCAGAGGCTCTTAAGGAACAGCTATACTAGACTCCTGTCAGCAAGCACTTCTTATCATCAGCAATAGTGTCATGTTTTGGTGTCTGAAGATGGGATAGATCCCTAGGTAGGGCAGTCTCTGAATGGTCTTTCCTTCAGTTTCTGCTTCATTTTTTCCATGCATTTCCTTTAGACAGGAACAATTCTGGGTTAAAATTTTTGACATGGATGGGTGGTCCCATCCCACTGGGGGCCATTCCTATCTACTGAATATGGTCTCTATAGGCCAATATCTCCCTTTTGTTAGGTATTTTATGATTCTGAGTAGTTATAAAGTGACATAAGATAACACTTAACTCATTTAGGATGCTCTATTCAGCATTGACTCACTTTTATATTATATAATATATTAGACATATTTTATAAAATTATATATTATTATTTTCATTTACCAAAAAGGAGGGGCTTAAACTGTATAAATGTATGTATATATAATACATATTATAATTATATGTTGTGTTATATATATTATAATTATATATCATAATTACATTACACATAGTATATGATATAAATTATAATAATATATTACATGTAAGAAATCTTTTGCAAAAATTACATGCTATTATTCTTCAATCACAGAGAAGAAAATAGAGACCTAAGCCATGTCCATTCATTTTAAGTTCTATGAATGAACTTGGGAGAACTGACATTTGAACCCAGGCTTTCAAAGCTAAATCTTTAAGTCCTTCTAGCCCCTAGAAGACTTTTCCGAACAAAGGAAGTGTTAAAAGAAAGAAAAAAATTCTCATTACAATGCTGAATAATGAAACAGAAAAAGCAACAAAAATGTCATAGTGTAAAGTAAACTGGAAAAGCTTCTCAACTAGACTGCGAAAGAACTGTTAAGGAGACTTCTTGTGTCAATGTCTACCCTCAAGCAGCTCTGAAAAAACCAAACCAAGTGCACATGAATTCTAAAGAAGGCTTGGTTTTATTGCTTAAGAAAAGAAAATCAAAATTTTAGCCACAGTTTATCTAATGAAGCAATCCAAGAATTCTTTTTTTTTCTTTACTGGGATTGTTAGATACAATAAAAGTATCTTGGAGTTTCCTGCACAAAACTTCCCACCTATTACCTAAACCTAAGTGCAGTGCATTATGTGAAAGATGTACTAGAGCACCGAATGTCATCAATAATATGTGTGTTTGATGTAACATCTAGATCCACAGTTGCTGTGGGTCTAGCCATCATGTATGTAGATACATGTGAAACATGCACTGGTATCCCAACATGTATTCTGTACAAATATGGGGTATATGTGAGCCATACAAAAGAATTCATTGTTGATTCTGTACCTGTCCTTTGTACAGTGTGTTTGGGGTCAGCCATGTCAGCACCCATAGGAGCATACTTCAGATGCAACTCCCAGGCCCTACTCTATTTGTACTTGATCAGAACTGACATTTTAATCAAGACCCCTTGAAATACAGTCAAATTTGAAATGGTCCATAAGAATTTGAACTCTACCAGAAGATCAGACAGAGGAATTTCCTGCATGTGACACAGCAGATCATTGCAAAATGCTGGGAGGAAAAAAACATTTAATGATTTCAGCCATGTGTTAATATTGCTAATGTCTGGCAGCAAGGCTTGAATCAGACTATCCGACTGTAGTCCTCTTTCAGGGACTATGATAAGAAAATGCCAATCCAAGTGAGGATTCAGTGATGACAAGTTCAATTGTGATGCTTTATGCTACATAGCTAAAACACATCCATTGTACCTTTCAAGATGCTCCCCAATAAGAGTGCATTTAGCAGTCATTATCTGGCACACATGAGTGTGTGTGTGTGTGCTAATTGTTTAATCTGTAGTATTATAGTGTGTTTATACATTTCAGATGATCTATATTAGTTACATCAAGTTGAATAGCCTCTTTTAATCAAGGGCATTGTAATATACCTTCACTGGCCTCCCTGGTTGAAGAATAGAGATTGAGGGAATTGGGGCAGCAAGAAATAAAATTAAATAGAAAATCAAATTTATCTTGTTGTATTGTTCATAATGAAATTCTATTTTTTTTCTTCTTCCTAGTCATATGAAGATAACTATGGTTAGAACCTTTGTTTCTGATTGAAAATAAAACTGTATGCTCTGCAGGCATGTTGAAAAAATAGAAAGTAAATGATTCTCATCTCCACTGGAGCAGGGGCCAGTCCACTGGAGCTTTTGATTGTTCTTTATACCAGGGCTTACATCTGAATTGTGAACACCACCACCGTGGGCAACCGCTTGGCAGAGGGAGGCAATAAATGCTCTGTGTTTGGCTCCTGTGGCTTTTGTTTCATACAGGCCTTTTCTCTATGAGCATCACTTCTGCAGTGTGGAAGCTAGGGATGTGACATTCAAAGAGTAATTCAGTTAGAGTCACAGAGTTTCTGGTCACACTTAGGTCACAATTGAAATTGAGTTTTAATGTGAAATTCGCCTCAGGCTCAGCAGATGCTTCCCTTACATCACAAGGAATGATTTGGCTTCTGGACACTCCTGTAGCTGGTCATAATTAACTCTAGAGTTTCAAGGGGCTTGCATCCTGCCCACACCTGATTTTTTTCTGTTGTGTTTTCATGTGGTTATTCCACATGTGACTTTGCTACAATCATGCCTTCTTCTGGTAAGATGTGAGTAGAGATTATGAGAGGAAAATAACTATGCCAGACAGAAAGGGTTAAAAATTCATATATTGATTGTGGTTTGTGTTATTTTAAAAAAAATCCATGAGTCAGCAACAGTAGCACATGCCTTTAATCCCAGTAGTTGAGAGGCAAAGACAGGCCAGCATTCAGGTCAACAAGTTCCAGGAGAGCCAACAGTAAACAGAAAAACTCTATGGGGAAAAAAAAAAAAACAACCAATAAACAAATTCCTGTAAACTTGGGGCGGGGCAAATGATTAGTATAGCAGATGTATTTCCTCAGAAGCTGTGACTATTAGCCTCTACCTTTGATTTATATATACCTGAACCCCAACCACTCTGTATGTACATCAGTATGAATGTTGCCAGCTTTGGGCTGTAGCTAGTGGAGGTGGGATCACAATTTATATGTAAACATTAAAAGCCAAGTGCTACAAGAGTTACAACAGAAAAGGCTCTATTATCCAACTGTTGACTGAAAACCCATTAAAGGCCTAGTGGTCCAGAACTTTACTCCTCCAACTTTCCCTGATGATAAAAGATCTAGAAAAGGAAAAGGGCAGGTCCTGCAATATTTCCCTTCAAAGCATCTGACTCCAGGATTCTTCAGATTGCCAACTTTTGTCCAGGTAAGAAAAGCTCCCAGAAAAAGGGACAGGCGTGAGAGATGAGTGCATGCTCTAGGCAGGCGGGAGTCCATGTCCCCAGACCTGCCTCTCTTCCCTGTTCCAGGGAACGCTGGGATCCTGCTCACTCATCATATACACAGGGTTTGATTTCTATTTTTCTAAAACCTATTTTCTTTAATATTAACATTCTAGAGAACCTCAACCCTTTATCATCTTTCATCTTCCTCTCCCTCCTTCCCTCCTTCCCTTCATCTATTCCCTCCCTCCCTCTCCCCTGTACAGTTGTACAATTGAATAATGTAAACTTGCCAAAGAATAGTTTCAAGGAATTACAAATTAGAAAAAATGCTGGCTAAAGGAAAAAAAAAAAAAAAAAAAAAAAAAAAAAAAAAAAACTAGGAATACGTTGTTCTGTCTGACACTACATTATGGTCAGAACAAACACAGGTGAAAGGAAGTAAACCAACAACAAAAACAGTTTTTGCCCATTTGCTCCTTCAGGTCCCCTGCACATTTTTGTTTGTTTATTCTGTATGGGACTTGTATTCATATGTGAACATCTTTGGTACAGACGTGATAACAGCTTCCTGTCAATTCTAGGCAAGTTCTTTTTTTTTTTCTTGGCTACTTCCTTTCATGATTTAAGATGCTCTGCTTCTAAAACAGGGACACTTTCTAAAGATGCACACAGCCCATAGCAGCTTGAAATTACAAGTGTTTCAATAATGTGTTTTCTTCATTATTCTCAAAATAGGTAAGTGCTCCTTCCTCGCTATTCACTTTATTCTGATAATTTCTGTCCTACTCATTATGAAAGTGGTTTTCCTTCAGAATGAAGGCACAAACATGTTGCTTTTGAAAGAAAGTTATCTTCTCTTTTGTCTTCTGTTTTATTTATTGTAAGACATGTTAGAAATGTACATTTGATTCCCAGGAATCTAGAGTCTTAACTTCCTTTCTAGGCAACACATTTATAGACACATTTTCATAACTTACAATAATTTCAAAACTTAAAACGGTGAAATAAAATAGCAAAATTGGGAAGGAGGATTCCCATTAGCCTGATTCTAGCCTAGACTGAGTTTCTTTCCACTTCGGTTACGCTGTATTTATCAAGGTGGTTGCTCAGTTAAGAAAATACCTTCTAGCCTGTGTTTTCAAGCCTGGTGTGAATGGGAAGTTAGGGATTCTTGCAGTTTCAATTGCTGCAGGCAGTGTTTGCACTAAACAAAGGCAGAGAAGAAGGCCAGTCCAGCAGAACACTGCAAATATCCCTGTGGCTCACAGGGGCAAGCAGATATCTGTGGCTGAGAGAAGGTCTCTGAAGTAAAATGGACAAAAGACTTTATGAATCTTGGGAAGATAAAATGGAGAATACAGACAGGGAAAGGCGATAGGGAGGCTGTGAGTTCAGACTTGGATTTATAATTCATACACCAACAGCTCACTGTTCCTAGAGTGATGAAATTCTTTTATTCTCTGTGCCAATAACAATAAAATAATTTCTGACTTCAAATATTCTGAGAGCTGTTCCTCCAACCTCCTGGATCCTGGCCTCTTTCCACTATTCATCCTGCCCTGTCATCAAAAGGTGCTTAGTCCTCAGGCTGCAAAACAGACTGCTCACCACCCATATCCTCTTCCATGTCTTAGGTTGCGGATAACATTCTGGAGAGTTTTGCAAATGGAGAAGAAAACATTAAAACTCAAATTGTTCTGCACAATTGTTTCATTTCTCTGTCTTTTATTTGATAGATTTGTAAGTGGTTGAATAATATGAAACACGCCGTGGTCATTATGTGTTAACCCTAGCTAACCTTGTCCTGATTTCAGAGGTCTAGGTATTTTCCCAGGAAAGTACACAGTCTTCTTTGTCTTTGGTGGGTATATTTTTCTTCCCTGTGATGGAAAGCAGTGGGAATATATTGGTCTCCTGAGTTCTGTTGTTTAAATAATGTTTTCTGCTATTCCATGCCAGACATCAAAGAGCATCATAGACAGCTGCCACATTGGGGACCTCTTCAGGATCACTGCCATTTCATTTTCCTATGCACAGACATCCTTTCCACAGCCTCACAAAGGTGCCCTCCACTGCAGTACCCACAGTTCCAGGGCTGGCTGTGTTTAAGGGAAATGTGGGGCAGAGCAATCACCTATGGAAAGCACAAGGAAGCTGGAGAAATCTTGCAATAGATTTCTTTTTTTAAAAAAAAAAAAAAACAACTTTATTTTACAAACAAAGATAAATGTACAGATTTTAAACATTTTTTGCTTAAAATTATACATTTTTGTCAGTACTATTTTTCAGATTTTAACATAATTTTTACATAAAACTATATGAACATATTTTTTAGTCAGTACTTGATTTTTTTCAAGGTTTGATAGTATGCCTTGAAAACTTAGTAGTTACAGTAAGCTAAAGTACATGTAAAAAAATATAACATGGAAATAGTTAAAGTTTTCTTGTTTTGTAAATATTTTTTTTTGTTTTGTTTTGTTTTCTGTATTTCTTGGACTTCATACAGTCTGTGAGTTGTTTCTGGGGGAGTGCAAGCCTCTGGGGTTAGCATCCCAATATCAGTGACTGCATATTATGTCTGTTCTTTTGTGACTAGGTTATCTCACTCAGGATGATATTCTCTAGATGCAGCCATTTTCTTAAGAATTTGGTTAAGTCATTGTTTCTGGTGGCTGAGTAGTATTCCATTGTGTAAATGTACCAAAATTTTTGTATCCATTCATCTTCTGAAGGATATCTGGGTTCTTTCCAGCTTCTGGCTATTATAAATAGAGCTGCTATGAACATTGTGGTACATATATCTTTGTTGTGTATTAAAGTGTCTCTGGGGTATATGCCCAGAAGTGGAATAGCTGGATCTTCAGGTAGTACTATATCCAATTTTCTGAGGTATCGCCAGACTGATTTCCAGAGTGGTTGTATTAGTTTGCAACCCCACCAACAGTGGGGAAGTGCTCCTCTTTCTCCTCAGCCTCTCCAGCATCTGCTGTCATCTGATTTTTAGATCTTGGCCAATCTGACAGGTGTGAGGTGGAATCTCAGGGTTGTTTTGATTTGCATTTCCCTGATGGCTAAGGATGTTGAGCACTTCCTCGGATGTTTCTCGGCCATTAAGTGTTCCTCAACTGAGAACGTTTTGTTTAGCTCTGTACCCTTTTTTTTTAAATAGGGTTATTTGATTCTCTGGTGTCTAGCTTTTTGAGTTCCTTGTATACCTTAAATATTAGGCCTCTATCTGATGTGGTGTTGGTAAAGATCTTTTCCCATTCTATTGGTTGCCGTTTTGTTTTCTTGACGATGTACTTAGCCTTACAGAAACTTTGCAATCTCATTCAGTCCCATTTGTTAATCATTGATCTTAGAGCTTGAGCCATTGGTGTTTTCTTCAGGAAATTTTGCCTATGCCTATGTGTTCTAAGGTTTTCCCTACTTTCTCATCTAATAGTTTCAGTGTATCTGGTTTAATGTGGAGATCTTTGATCCACTTACACTTGAGCTTTGTACAAGGAGATATGAAAGGGTCTATTTTCATTCTTTTGCATGCTGAGTGCCAGTTAGACCAGCACCATTTGTTGAATAGGCTGTCCTTTTTCCATTGAATGTTTACTGCTCCTTTGTCAAAAATCAGGTGACCATATACATGAGGGCTCATTTCTGGATCTTCTATTCTATTCTATTGATCTACATGCCTATTTCTGTACCAGTACCATGCAGTTTTCAGCACAAATGCCTTGTAATATAGCTTGAGTTCAGGGATAGTGATTCCCGCAGATGTTTTTTTGTTGTTGAGGATGGATTTTGCTACTCTAGGTCTTTTGTTATTCCATATGAAATTGCACATTGATCTTTCCAATTCCATGAAGAACTGGGTTGGAATTTTGATGGGGATTGCATTGAATCTGTAGATTGCTTCTGGTAGGATGGCCATTTTTAAGATGTTGATTTTTCCAATCCATGAGCATGGGAGATCTTTCCATTTTCTGAGATTCTCCTCAATTGCTTTCTTTAGAGGTTTGAAGTTCTTCTCATACAGGTCCTTCACTTGCTTAGTTAGAGTCACACCAAAGTATTTTATAGTTTTTGTGACGATTGTGAAGGGTACCTTTTCCCTAATTTCTTTCTCCACATGTTTGTCCTTTGAGTACAGGAAGGCTACTGATTTGTTTGAGTTAATTTTGTATCCAGCCACTCTGCTGAACTTATTTATCAGCTGTAGGAGTTCTCTGGTGGAATTTTTGGGGTCACTCAAGTACACTATCATGTCATCGGCAAACAGTGATGTTTTTATCTCTTCCTTTTCGATTAGTATCCCCTTGATCTCCTTTTGCTGTCTAATTGCTCCAGCCAGGTCTTCCAGTACTATGTTGAATAGGTAGGGGCAGAGTGGGCAGCCTTGTCGAGTCCCTGATTTTAGTGGGATTGATGTTGGCTGTTGGTTTGCTGTTTATTGTCTTTTATTATGTTTAAGTATGGACCTTGGATTCCTGTTCTTTCCAGGACTTTTAACATGAAGGGGTGTTGGATTTTGTCGAATGATTTCTCAGCATCTAGTGAGATGACCATGTGATTTTGGTCTTTGAGTTTGTTTATATGGTGGATTACTTTGATGGATTTCCTTATGTTAAACCATCCCTGCATCCCAGGGATGAAGCCTACTTGGTCATGATGAATGATCGTTTTGATGTGTTCTTGGATTCGGTTTTCCAGGATTTTGTTGAGTATTTTTGCATCAATGTTCATAAGTGAGATTGGTCTGAAGTTCTCTTTCTTTGTAGGGTCTTTGTGTGGTTTAGGTACGAGGGTTATTGTAGCCTCAAAAAATGAGTTGGGTAATATTCCATCTGATTCTATCTTTTGGAATATTTTGGCTCGTATTGGTGTTATATCCCCAATAAATGTCTGATAAAATTCTGCACTGAACCCGTCTGGACCTGGGCTTTTTTTGGTTGGGAGGCTTTTGATGACTTCTTCTATTTCTTTAGGTGTTACAGAGTTATTCAGATGGTTTACTTGGTCCTGGTTTAACTTTGGGATCTTGTATCTGTCTAGGAATTCGTCCATTTCCTCCAGATTTTCCAATTTTGTGGAGTATAAGTTTTTGTAGTGGGATCTGATGATTTCTTGAATTCTTCAGTTTCAGTTGTTATGTCGCCACTTTCCTTTTTGATTTTTTTAATTTCGATACTCTCTCTTTGCCCTCTAGTTTGTCTGGCTGGGGGTTTATCAATCTTGTTGATTTCCTCAAAGAACCAACTCTTTGTTTTGTTGATTTTTTCAATGGTTCTTTTTGTTTCTATTTGTTCTATTTCTGCCCTAATTTTGATTATTTCTTGCCGTCTACTATTTTTGGGTATATCTGCTTCCTTTTGTTCTAGGGCTTTTAGCTGTGCTGTCAGGTTGCTGATGTGAGCTCTCACCAGTTATTTTTATAAGCACTTAGGGCTATGAGTTTTCCTCTCAATACTGCTTTCATTGCATCCCATAGGTTTGGGTATGTTGTGTTTTCGTTTTCGTTGAATTCTAGAAAATCCTTAATTTCTTTCTTTATTTCTTCTTTGACCCTGCTATCCTTTAACAGAGCGTTGTTTAGTTTCCATGTGTATGTGGGCTTTTTGTTGTGTTTGTTGTTGTTAAAGACCAGCCGTAGACCATGGTTATCTGTGAGGAAGCATGGGAGTATTTCAATCTCCTTATATCGATGGAGGCTCGTTCTGTGTCCAATTATGTGGTCAATTTTCAAGAATGTGCCATGGGGTGATGAGAAGAAGGTGTATTCTTTTACTTTAGAATAGTATGTTCTGTATATATTTATTAATTCTAGTTGGTTCAAAGTCTCTGCTAGTTTTGCAGTGTCCTTGTTCAGTTTCTGTTTCCCTGATCTGTCCAATAATGAGAGTGGGGTATTAAAGTCTCCCACTATTATTGTGTGGGGTGAAATGTATTTTTTGAGCTTTAGTAGGGTTTCTCTTATGAATGTGGGTGATTTTTATTTGGGGCATATATGTTAAGGATTGAGAGTTCCTCCTGACAGATTTCCCCGGTAATGAGTAAAAAATGTCCTTCCTTATCTTTTTTGATAACTTTTGGTTGGAAATTTAATTTATTCGATATTAGAATAGCCACTCCAGCTTGCTTCTTGGAATTGTTTGCTTGGAAGTTTTTTCCCACCCTTTTACTCTGAGATAGTGTCTGTCTCTCTCTCTGAGATGAGTTTCCTGTATGCAGCAAAAGGCTGGATTTTGTTTATGTATCCAGTCTGATAGTCTATGTCTGTTTATTGGGGAGTTGAGACCATTTATGTTAATAGATATCAAGGAATAGTTGTTTCTGTTTCCTGTTATTATGGCTTTTTTAAGTTGAGTTGTGTCTGTGTTTTTTTCTTCTTTTAGTTTTTTTGTTTAGGAGTTTTCTTGTTTTTACTAGGCTGTATTTTCCCTCCTTGTATTGGGTTTTCCACCTATAATTCGTTGTAGTGCTGGGTTTGTGGTCAGATATTGTGTGAATTTTGATTTGTCTTGAAATATCTTTGTCTCTCCATCGATGGTGATTGATAGTTTTGCTGGGTATAGCAGATTGGGCTGGCACTTGTGCTCTCTTAAGGAGTGCATGATGTCTGTCCAGGCTCTTCTAGATTTCATAGTCTCTGTTGAGAAATCGGGTGTGAGTCTGATTGGTCTGCCTTTATATGTTACCTGGCCTTTTCCCCTTACTGCTTTTAGTATTTTTTCTTTGCTTTGGGCACTTGATGTTTTTACTATTATGTGTTGGGAGGTATTTCTTTTCTGGTCCAACCTATTTGGAGTTCTGAAGGCTTCTTTTATGCTCATGGTCATCTCATTCTTGAGGGTAGGGAAGTTTTCTTCTATGATTTTGTTGAAGATATTTACTGTGCCTCTTAGTTGATACTTTTCTCCCTCTTCTATTCCTATTATCCTTAGGTTTGGTCTTCTCATTGTGTCTTGGATTTCCTGGACATTTTGGGTTAGGAGCTCTTTGTTTTTTGCATCTTCTCTGGCTGTTTTGTCTATGTTTGCAATGTTGTCTGCTGCCCCCGAGATTCTCTCTTCGATCTCTTGTAATCTATTGGAAATGCTTGCTTCTGTGACTCCTGATTTCTTTTTTTGGTGTTCTGATTCTAGGGTTATCTCTTTTAGCGTTTTCTTTATTGTGTCAATTTCTGTTTTAATTTCCTTCTTCCATTCCTTTATTTCTTTGGTTCTGTATTCCTCTAGTTCTTTGAGTTCTTTGAGTGTTTTTCTTGTTTCTTCTTTAAAAGCTTCTGAATCTTTTTGCTTTTCCTTTATTTCTTGTTTAAGTATCTCTATCAGCATCTTGAGGTATGATTTCAGGTCTGTGTCTTCTTTTTCTGGAGTGTTTGGAATTCCGATGTTTGCTGTTATGGGAGAGCTGGGTTCTGGTGTTGCTAGATTTTCTTGGTTTCCTTGGGATATACTCTTTCTCTTTCCTCTTGCCATTTTGTTGTCATTGACATGTTCTTGCCTTTCCCTTGTCTCTGGTCTGTGACCCTGGTTCTCCACTGGTCCAGGTGTCTGATGTATCGAGCCCTGTTTTATGCCTCAGAGTCTTCGGGTGTGAACAGAAGTTCCAACGTTCTGTTTCTGGTTGCTGGATCAGGCAAGGCAGGGCAGGGCAAGGTAGGGGGTGCACTTTCCGTGTGCACTCCGCAGAGATCTCTCTGCTCCCCTGCAGCCTAGGTCTTTCACTCACCAGTTGCTCAGCCTCTACGAGCTGCCATTCTGGGTGGCAGATGGGCCAGGCTCTGCTCTGCGTCCTAAAGTCGCCTCCGGGTGGAAACAGAAGTTCTAATTTTCTGTTTCCAATCGCTGGATCTGGCAACGCAGGGCAGGGCAAGGCAGGGTGTGCACTTTCCGTGTGCACTCCACAGAGATCTCTCTGCTCCCAGGCAGCCCAGGTCTCCCACCCACCAGTTGCTCAGCCTCTACGAACCGCCGTTCTGGGTGGCAGATGGGCCAGGCTTCGCTCTGTGTCCTGAAGTCGCCTCCGGGTGGAAACAGAAGTTCTAATTTTCTGTTCCCAGTCGCTGGATCAGGCAAGGCAGGGCAGGGCAAAGCAGGGTGTGCACTTTCCGTGTGCACTCCGCAGAGATCTCTCTGCTCCCCTGCAGCCTAGGTCTCCCACTCACCAGTTGCTCAGCCTCTACAAGCCCTTGCCATAGATTTCTTGACTTTGAAAGATGAAATGTAAATGAACGCCCGCTATTCAGTGATTCTCAAACTAATGAGCATGTGCTCTTATGATGCAATTTTGTTTCTGGTTCACACATTAGTACATCACATGTTGAGTTTAAACCCAACAGTAGGAACAGTTTTATGTCAGAGCCAAATGCAGGCTAGTTAAAAGTGAAAAAATTACTTTGCTGAGATTTTGCTTTCCCCTTAAGGGTGGGGAGGACAACACAAAATATGCCTAAATTGAGATAAAAGATCAGATGCGCTTGTGCTGTTGTTTCTGCATGATTTTAATTACAAGCATGTCCCAAGCCGAAACAGAGCACTATGAATTATTCTAGAGTTAGATGCCAAAGCCAAGCAAGTTTGGAGGAGTGTCTGTTTAACATTAGGTTCTAGAGCCAGGAAGACTTGATTGAAAGTCCCAGCCTCAACATTTATATACTTGGATAATTTAGAAAAGTTGCATGAGCTTGGTTCTATTTCTACCATAAGTTGAAGTGTAGTGTAATTTTGTCACGGTTGTCAAGTCTGTAAGATACCTAGTAGTCTAGTCAGTTACTGTTATTTATTTAATTGTCCAAAAATGGCACCTGAAGTAGCTAGAGTTTGCCTCATCTTTCTAATATTTACCTGACATTTCTGAAAGTCATAGAAAAAAAAAAAAGAACGTAAATCTACCTTAAGCTTTATCACCTTACTTCAATATCCAACAACAAAAGGAAAAAGACAGTATCGATTCTATTAAATGCATTCCATTTTTAACTTGATTCTTGATGCTGTTTGCTCCTGCATACCTAAACAACTGTTCCAGTTAAAACAGCAGCTCAACAATCTTCACCAGGAACAAGCCCTGCAGATCAGGCTCTTCCTTCGGGTATACTCACCAATGCTAAGATTTAGCCTTGTTACATGCGAAGCAAGATCCACATCTCAAAACACTCCATGTGCCTCTAGACTGAAGCTGTGTGTATGATGCGATCTCACTTTATTTTTTGAGCTTTTTGTACAATAGAGGTCCCAGACTTTATCCCAACGGATTCCATGAAGGAAGAATTAGACAGGCCCTTGAACCCAGCAGGTAAGACCTGCCAAATGAGAACAAAGCCCTAATCCACCAAAATCTTTAAGTCTTGGGAAAGTCCCTATATGTACTAGCCTTGTGCTTTGGCTAACTACTATAGCTAATTGTGGTGTGTCAACCCACAATGTAGTTTTTACATCCAGAGAAAGTCTCCGGACTGCACTGGGATCTTGAACACCCAGTGTAATCACAGGCCAGCTAATAAGACTTGCTATAGGCTTGAGCCTATGTTGGAACAGTCTTCTCTGGTGCTGGATATCTCACAAGATTTCAATTTGTATATTTTCATAAAACTGAATGAGCTTGAAATAATAGGAATTTCTGGAGCTAACATATAAATTTATATGAGTTGATTAATAATAGTCATATTAAGGCAAATTTTACATGACACTACAAATGTTCACTATCCTTTAGACAATTTTGCAAAATAGTACAAATCTTAATACAATAATGTAGGTTTTTACCAGCACACCAGGATTTCTGTAGGATAATGTGAGGATTAGGTAGAATGCAAAGGTCTCTGAGACCTTCACCTTCACTTCATGTATAAAAATTCTTCTGATTTCATATGTCTCATATATTAGATTTTAATTGAACTTTGTCTATTAAAATAGTGTCCTGCTCTTAAAATGATATGTGAAAATAAATTTTGAGAGCCATAATAGTAGTTTTGATGCAGTAACCTTTTTTTCCCTATCACTTACATAGGACTTAATGTCACAAATATTGTAACAGTTTACTTTTCATACTGTGTCAAAGACACTCTAATGTTTGGGTTCCATTCTCAGCACACTATTGCATATGTCTTATCTTCTTCCTTTTTCCTAATATCTCAGACTTATTTAGTCTAGGTAGAAGTCAAAAATGAGATACCACACAGGGACATGAATTTCTTAATAGCAAGTCAGTTAACCACAGTGTACGTATGTGTTTGTGTGTGTGTGTGCATGTGCATGCGTGTGCATGTATGTTGGTATTCATGTGTGTCTGCATAGATACATGTGTATACTATTTGTGTGCATATGTGTGTGAATCTGTTGCTTGTCAATCTGTGTCTGTCTGTATGCATGTGTGCCAACATGCATGTGTATGCACATATTGAATGAATACAACAATACAGCTTTTAACCACCTGAAGAAGATAAGATGAAAATCAGACATAAAACATTATAACACTTGGTCTTTACAAACATATTTAACATATTTTTAAAATTTTGCTCTTTTAACTTTAATATAATTTTTGTCTCAATTTGGTTTTGTTGAATATCATTGTAAAGAGACAAATGTGACTTGTGCTTTGTGCAGTCATTCATGCGTGAATCCATTCTGTAAGCAATGGTGAGCTCTGGGGCCCATTACAGACAGAGGACCACGACATAAGACATGAACAGGTATACATGTAGCCATTTGTAACAGGCAAACATGCAATTTCATAAATTGCAGTATTCTGGCTTTGTGGCCACACTGGTCTCCAAGTGAGTCCCATTTCAGGATTGAGAAACATGTGGCCCAAGGAAGAGGTATACTCCCATAGAGTCTATTTTCTCAGCTATGGGATAAGATTTTCACATTTTCTTCCTATAGTTACAATGATTAGATGTGTGTGTTCAATAATCACCACATTGCCTAGCACAAAATAATTAACTACCCACTAACTGGTAAACATTGTTTTTGTGGAAACCAGCTCAAAGCTCTGGAGTACAGATCTCTGCTCCAAGCCTATGAGAGAGTACCCAGGTGGTAGTATATTTTTTAAGCTACGTATTTCTAAAATGCTCCCAAAGCAATCTCCATTTTTCTCAAATTCTCAGAGAAAATTGTGTTGTCTCCAAGCAGTTACTAAATTAATAAAAGCTCTAACTGGGTTTATAAGTTATCTTAGAATAAATTGCCTTTTATTTTGGAAGCAAATAGCATGAGGACCCAGGTGTAAGATACAGTGGGTCCCAAATTGTTCCTCAAACATGCGTTCTAAAAGTGATCATCTGAAAGATTAATTACAAATGATATTTCCCCCCAGTGCAAGCACCAGTCCCTGAAAGCAACTTGGGAAACTTAGGCCACCATCATCAAGATAACAATTAACACACTGAAGTAATAATGACTAAATGGTATTCTGAGTTATTAATGCCATTTCCAACAAAGCCTGGCTCAGTGTGAGGATTGCGGCTGTCAAAAAGGGACATTTGGCTGTGTCATGCTTTAACACTGGGGTGTTAAAAAGCCGCAAGCACCTTTGGCTTAATATTTGTCCTCATCTGATCTGTTAGTTTCCTATCACTGCAATAACAATTGTATTATAGAGTGGTTGGAAATAATGTACGTTTGTTGTCTTAGAGTTCTATATGTCGGAAGACAAACACGGATCTGAGTGGGCCAGCCTGAATGGTAGACAGGTCTGAGTTCCCTTCTGGGAATTCTAAAGAGAATTTGTTGCCTCTTCTTAGATATTGCTTTTTGCTCTGGCCTCTGCATTGTGGCTGATCCTTCCTTAGACAGGGTTCCAACCAAATAGCCAGGGACTGATAAAATCATATCAGACACTGACTGTATCCACTTGAGGATACTCTGTCCACTTTAAATTTTTAAAAAGAATAAATCGTAACTGTAAAGTCATACTTTTTCATCAATTTTTATTGCAAAGAGGTTTTTTTTTCTCTTATATAATAGATCCTGATTGTAGTTTCTCCTCCTTTTACCTCTGCAAGGTGCTCTTCATACCCTCTCACTTTACGTTTCTCATTAGAAAAGAACAGGCTTCTAAGAGATAGTAACCAAACACGACAAAATAAAACATAATGAGATGAAACAAAAACTATCATAAAAGAGTTGGACATGGCAACCCTAAAGAAAGAAAAGTGTTCTAAGAGTAGGCACAAGTCAAAGAACCACTCATATAGTTGGGAGTTCGATAAACCTAGCATATCTATTAACCTAGCATCTTTATTAAACTGCTGTTTTAAAGCCACATTTAGTCATCTAATATAATATAATTACAAAATCTGGGGTGTGATTTCAGGGCTAGAAATGATCTTAGGACGTTGAAGATGCTGGGCAGGTTGTGATTGTCTCACACCTCCAACATTTCATCCTGAGGTTTAGAACATGACCAACCTTTATGGATCAGTATCTTCCATTGTACTTAGTCACCGGGGCAACTGGCCTATTAAAGATAATTTTAAAACACATATCACATCACCTGTCCCTTTGTGTGTAGACTAAAAGAAAGATGTTAAAGTCTCAGAACCTGTTTTTTTCCTGCATACCCACTGAACCTTTCTTCAATCTTTAAAATATGGCAATTGAATTATTAAAACATGATCTAAACAAAGACCCAGGTATTCATTTCTTTCAAAAGGGTAGATGACCTGCAGTCTACAAAGTCAAGTGTATGCACATTGCTCCTAAATGAACCTAAAGAATCTTGTTCTAAGGCAATTCAAAGATGCATTAAACAATAAGCAATCAGGGAAGATAAAAGATAGGGGTTATATTCCAGGGTTTAGTCTAGTGTTCTCTACACTAGCTGCTGCTCACACTCACAACACGTCCCTTTCCCACCCACATATTTAAAGCTGGTGGTACACTGGGATGAGCCTGGAGAACAATCATTAAGACTTCCTTAATATCTCTTCCTATGTACATATGGTGTGAGGAACACCACCAGTTTCCTCGAGAGGACAGATGCTGCAAGATGGAATAAGAGGGAGCTATGTTATAATTCTCAACAAGTACTTGATCTTATGTAAATAATGTGACAGTTTATACTTCTGAAGAATTTAACTGGGAATGTTAGGGGCATGGATGTTTAATATGAGAAGATAGGTCAATAAGAATTTCAGCAAAATTAGCAGAAGAGCTAATTTTTTGAGATTTGATTCTACAGGGTCTCACCAGGTAAGTGAGAGGCAGAGGTATTGCAGATGCAATGATTCCGTTTGTAAAAATTAATACAAGGTTTTTAAAGTTTAAATATGTCACAGAAATTCTAGAAATCCTATGAATCTGATTACCATGTAGTCAAGAAGCTCTTGTTCCTTAATCTTACTGCTGAGATTTACCTGACAAAATGATTCATGTTTGATTTACCTCATGTCTGAAGAAGGACTGCTCCTAAGCAAGAGGGCACAGATTTTGAGTTACACAAAGATCCCAAATATGCTAAAGCAAGAATTGGTCTTTGATCAAGTTTTAGATCAGGCAATGGACTAGATTTATGACTTCTGAAATTCACTAATAGAATTCTAGGGTCATTCTAAGGACATCAGGAACTGGAAGATATGAGATGCTATGAAAAAGACCTGACACCCAGAGAATGAGGAGGGTTGGCTCTGCTTGGTCTTTATATCCTGATTGGAGTCTCAGAAATTGTTTGAAGCTCCTCATATATTTCCATTGTGGGAGAAAACAACAACAACATGCCTCACAAATAATTATATAAATGTTAAGAGAAAAGAAAAAAATCAGCAGCCAGAGCCATAATCAGATACAAAGTAGAAGTTTCCCAGTGAAGCCATGTAAAACACGTTCTCCCATTCCCTGAGATGCTTTTCATACATGAGAAGTTCCAACTTCTGCAATTTTTCATGTATCTTCATGTCTTGACTTTCCAAGACATTGGGTGCAGCTACCTTGCATGGTCTCAGGGAGTGGGAACTCATGTATTTTTAACAGTTGAACCACAATTGTGCTGTATTTCAAGGAACTCCACAGACATGCCTTGTGGAACCCTGAGGCTTTATGCAACTCAAATAAAAACCTGCTGTTCCCGAATATACTGCCTTTAGCTAAATTCATTCCAACAATTCCTCAGCGAATGATACAAACAAACTTTTGCAAGTTTTGAAAGTAAAAACTTTACAAAGGCCTGGCAGACTGGAGGGAGGGGTGTACTTGCAGCTCATCACAACAAAGGAGACAATCTTTCTAGTACATAATGAATTCTAAGACATTGATTAGTTCAGGCCTCAAAATGCAACAGAAAAATGAGCAAAGGATTTATATGTACATCTAACAAATAAGAAAACAACAAATCTTATGAAAATATGCAAAGGTGCTAAAGATCATGTTAAGCTGACTAATTAACAAACTGAAAATTCATGAGGATGTTGTCTTGGTGAGTTTGTAGAAATAGATATTATCACATAATCTTGCATGCTTACCCTCTTTAACACTACTTGGATAGTGTCTATTACATTTGAATATGCATTCTTTGACACAGCAATCTTAATTCCGAGGATTCCTTAATAGGATTTAAAAGCATACCAGAAAAGACGTATTTGAGTATTTGTCTGTTGTAGGATTGTTTACCACACCTGTAAACAGTATAGCTGGATGTGTTAATTGCAATACAGAATGACATGGAGTAAAAGACTTGCAGGAAGAATAATGCACTGCAGGCTTTGCATACACTCATAATATCTCCAGAGAATCTTGATGAAAACTTCCCATGTGACACAGTACCATGCATAGTACATATGCACCAATGGATATAAGACGTGAAAAATGTCTGAGCTGAAATTATTATGTACACTCTTCTACTTATCTAACATAACATATATGAAACAATAGTATTTATGTACCTTTACTTTGCATCAAGAAAATTTGATATTCCATGTAGATCCTAATACTTAAGAATTTAATACAGAAGAATTATATGAATCTAGACTGATCAACCTAAGAAAATTCTATCCCTCAAATTATTAAATAAAAAATATATTTAAAATTCAAATGAATAATAATAGTTTTTATTTTGATTGAATGCTTACAATTATAAGAAATAAATAAATGGTTAGAATCCCACAAGATGGGGAGATTCAATTTAATAACTACTATTTCTTAATAGCATAATTGTACCCAACAAGCTCATTACTTATTTTAACTAATAAAACCCAAATCCATAGGAAATAATTCATACCAAGCACTTCAGATAATATTCATAAGGTGATTTCAAATTTTTATTTCTGAATATCCAGGGAGTCAGAAAAAAAGGATAATGTCAAGTTCCATGGTTATTGTTCAATCAACTAAAAATGAGCATATTCACATAATTGATTTTGAGTTCTAGCACACCATGGTAGAAGATGACTGTGATCCCAAAACTAAGAAAGCTGAATCAGGAGAATTCAAGGCCAGGCTGGACTACATAAAGAATTCTAGGTATCTTTCACTATATTAGAAAGTCTTTTCTTATCAAATAAACACAGTTCATAAATTATGTGAAACAACTCTAATAACCAAGATATTTTAGTGTAGAAACTTGTGTTGTGCAACATTTGGAGGCTAGAAAGATGAGTGAGTGTTTGAGAGCACTTGCTGCTCTTACAGTGGACTGGAGTTCTGTTCCAAGTCCAATAATAAAATTCTCTTGTACAACTCCAGCTTCAGACATCTAACACTCCCCTGTAACCTCTGGGAACAACTGTGTGCATGCACACACACACACAAATATACACATACACTCACACCTTAAACCTAAAAATTTATTTAAGTTCTTCTTTATCTTTTCCATATAATCATAGAGTAACTATAGCAGTCATTTGATAGATCAGCAGAAGCATGGCTCATGGTACGTTTGGTCTATTTTAGGTGATAAACATAATATTTATTGAATCATCACTGTAAGTGAGGTAGTATAACTGGTTTACTTAAATGCTAACTGAATAGCTATCTTATGAGCCAGGTAGTTTTAGTATCAGGTTTATACAAACAAGCAATCTGAGCCTTAAGAGGTCTACAACTTGACCATGGGTCCACAACAAGTACGTAAAGAGAAGAAAAGTGAATCAGTTATCCAGCTCAGAAGCAATGCACCTCTTCATCACATGTAACCACTCCTCATCCAGCAATAAAAACGTTCTACTTAAAGACCAGTCAAGGACATTTGCAAGAAACGTTCTCACAAACCAATATAAGCTCGAAATCTGCCTTCAACTAATTCTACAATCTTTGTGGTGAAGTAACTGGTTAATCAGATGCTGGGGATGGTTGCCTTATATTTTCTTCCCCTGTGAGCACGATATAATTTATTCAGTTGAAGTTTTGAATGGAGTCCAGTAGTGTTAACTTCAAGGATGCACTTGTCAGTGGAGCCTGGAGTGCTGTTATCCTCTGCTGAGGAGAAAGAAAGACCCATATGCTTTGGCTACTACACTCTCAGTTGGCAAGGTCAGCTTTCTATTTTTAAAAGCTGTGACGGTTGACTTCATTCAGCTGGAGGGCCATCTCAGAAACTGATTTTCTCCATAGATCTCACTTGGTGATCGATTCGTCTAGCTCAGTGAAGAGAGGGTTTGCCCTTGAGAAGGTATACTGTTGTCAGTTTTGGCAGATGAGACTTACAAATTTCGAAACAAAGAACCATAAAGGAGAATATGAAATCAACATCCAGTGTGTAGTAGGTTATTCATGTTAAATCTGGAGAGGAAAATGATAGAAAAATAAGAGGCTTTAGAACGTGCTGAATTTTTTTGTTTGTGCAGAGCAGTACAGAAAGATGCGATCACAATGAGGCTCTGAAAAGGGAAACTGAGGAAAGATGGAGAAGCAGATGAATTTGTAGGTTTTTTTTTAATTTTTCTTTCTCACATTTATTTATCATATGTGAACAAGTGCTCTATCTGAATGTATAGTTCCATGCCAGAAGAGGATATCAGATCCCATTAGATGACTGTGAGCCACCATGTGGTTGCTGGGAATTAAATTCCGGACCTCTGGAAGAGCAGCCAGTGCTCTCAACTGCTGAGACATCTTTCCAGTTCTAGGAGATGATCCTTAAAGAAGTAAGCTGAGGCAGCCAAAGATCTTTGTTTTAACTTTTAATTCCTGTATATTTTATTATTGATTTGACAACTCACCATATGCAAATGCTCAGCTAATGTATATGGAGTTGTATAGAGAAAAATCAAAAATTTTGGCATCACTGAATGACTATACAGGGTGTATTTTTATCAATAATGGGCATTCCCCATTGTTGAAAATAGAAAGAATGATTAGAATCAACACTGAAGGAAAAATAGTAAAACTTAAGAATGGAGGAAAAGTATGGCTCCTGAGAGAGAACTGTAAATGTATGTGAGAATCACGCCTGTGGATGAAGCTAAAAGGGCACTTTGTTCTAGGTTGTGCACAGACACAGACACTGACTATAATGTAGACACCCTTATTATGTACACTGGGAAGTGGGGGGACGAGGGTAGATGCTGTACGCCAGATGAGATAATCTGAAAACTATGCATTGTCGTACCAAGTTAGGGAAAGTTATAAAATAGCATTTAAAGAATGAACTGTAGAGCTTAAGTACCAGATACACAGTAGAGGATAAAGCCAGTATGTAGTGCAGGAAACATATGATGAGCCGGAACTAAGACCGGACAAGTAGAGAAGGATTCAAAGAGAAAAGAGGTGCCTTTGAGATGAATGGCCAGCACCAGTGGACAGTGACTCCATGGAGAAGAAACCATTCAATGAGCAGACAGTAGGTCCAGCTTCCTATACCAGAGCTTATACACTTAGGTTCAGCATTCAGTGCTAATATTTGTAACTAAGTGTCTTAAAGAATTGTCTATATTTCAGAATTTCATCTTTCCAAATCTCCTGTTTTAGGCTATCTATAATTTAACCTGAGTAGGAAAGGTAAATTAAGATTCTCTGTCTCTCTCTCTCTCTCTGTATGTCTTTATGTCTGTCTCCCTTTCTGACCCTCTTTCTGTGTGTGTAGATGGGGTTTTAGGGGTGAAAATGGGGAGTACTAGGGATTAAACCCAAAATACCTCTCACCACTCAACCACTAAACCACACCCCTAGCTATTTCTTTCCCCTGTTTTCTCTAAGGTCATGACTCATGCTGTGATGTGAAAGTCAATTAAAGCAGTGTAACCATGTCCTCTGCAATGACATAGATAGAGTCACACTTAGAAGCATATTTTAGGGGAAAATAAAATCTTGATTAATAGTGCCAAACTTAGTTTCATTCTTCTGTGCTAGTAAGCACATGGTAAGCATCTGCACTGTCTGCGAATGTTATATTTGATAACAAGGACATCTGATGAACGTAATAGATTGATTATCAATCAGACCTGGTTTACCTTTTGAGATAAAAACTTGCCTTGGAAGAACTAGACAATAAATCTTAGGCAGGAACAATACCAAATATGGAATTATTTAACAAAGTAAAACCTACTGTCATGAACTCCTATGTCATGGAGGTTATAGACAAGTCACCATGGGCCCAAATACTTGCCCTCTATACATTCCCAGCCAAGGTACACAGGAGTAACTTGGGGTGAATGTAAACAATGAAAATGAAGACTTCAGCAGATCTGCATTTGGTGAAAACCGAGGCTCATGGTAGTTCTCATCCATAGACTAAAATATAAGGGCTCAATCATGGCAGCTGATGTCTTTGAGGCTTGATTAGACATGGAAGCTTGAGGGCAGAGCAATTTGGACCTTCCTGTCTGCTCCACACCGGTCACTCCAGGGACACACTATGAGAGATAAAGAAGGAAGTCTCTGGACATTTGTGTAGTAGTTGGTTCATAGTCTCTTCATTTGGGGCTCTTATTACATTTGCTTTCTGTTTTTCCAATTAGCTTACCCTTGAAAACATTCCACCATGTGACTGGAGAGCTGTAGGGCACACACAAGGTGGTGGCAGCTGCCACCTCAGCTGGATGGCACTCTTTTCCCTCCTTTTTATCCCCTAGCAGATCATGAGACTGAGACTCAACTGAAAGGGAGGTAAGTCCCCCACAGGACACGCACAACAGCTGTGATCAGGAGCTTCTACTCACCTGTGGTGTCCTCAGCATGCACGTCGAAGGCTTTTAAACATGTTGTACACAAGCCTCCACATATTTAGTTATAAATATGCAAAAGTAATGAAGTCATTAGTAGATTCTACATAGTAGTTGTCTTTGAAAGAAGCAATTATTGGTTTTAAACTTAAATGTACAAACAAGCTGCCTGCAAATAGCCTAAGATATTACATATAAGCTACACATAAATGATAATGCTAGAATAATGTGCTCAAATAGTACATTTTGCCTCCAGCAAATTGCAGTGCAACGTATTTATTTCAGATTTTATATTGTGTAGAAGAGAAACAAACCTCCCTGGGCTCTCTATTGCCTAAAGTACAAAACAGACAGAAAACTGCTCATTTTGCCCTTTACCTGTTGTGCTGTATTGGTATGTGCCTTCAGCCTGCTAAGAAGTAGCTAAATTTCTGTGTCCATGCAGGGATTACAGGTAAAGTTATTTCCTCATGCTGGTTGGGTTGAATTTTACTCTCTTCAATTGCACCAACATCCCACTGATATCAATGTGAATGTTGCCTGGAACATGATGGTAAAATTAAACCTCATGGTTTATAGATTGCCTGAGCTGACTTCCTTAGATCACGTAGGTCCCTGTTCTAGTACACTCTTTCATATACTACAGTCTCACCAAAGGTGGGGAGAATATGGAAATGGAAAAGATGGGGAAAGCATGTGCAAATCGAAAATCTAGCCAACACTTTCCTTAGTGTTCCCTTTGTAAGTCTGGGATTACTACATGACTTTAACTGAGAAAAGAAAGACTCGAGAAACCGGTGTGGCAACCTTACAGAGGTTTGAGAGAATGGGTCTTGGCCAAGCTGACAGTGTAAGGTTTATTTTGGATATAAACTTCTTCAACCCTACAATATGAAATACAAAATTGTAGGTATTCCTCTTTCAATGAAGACTCTCAATTGCTTAGAGAAACAGTTAATAAACATGATTTTCAAATAAACCAATACATAGTCATTAAAGATCTTTATAGATTCAAGTTTGTACGATTTTTATTTTAATAACATTTAATAATGTATTCATTTAATTTGGTAGCGCTCAACCTTCCTAATGCTGTGATCTTTTAATACAGTTCTTCATGTTGTGATGACCCCTCCCCAGCCATAAAATTATTTTCCCTATTACTTCATAACTATAATTTTGCTACAGTTGTGAATCATAATTCAAATATCTGTATTTTTGATTGTCTTATGTGATCTCTGTAAAAGGGTCACAACCCGCAGGCTGAGAAACGGCTGATGTAGTGTGTGGGGTTGTGAAATATGGTCACATGTATACCATAAAATATGTGTGAAAGAACTAAAACAAGTCTCCTCCAGAATCATTTCTTCTCCTCCTTCTCCCATATGGTTCCCAGGGATCTAACAACAGTCATCAGGCTTGGCAGCAGCACCTTTTATCTGCTGAGTTACCTTACCAGTCCTCTATGCAAACTTGGAACAGTACTCCTGAGTAATGTGAAAATGCCTAGTATTAATGAAGTTGGCTAAATGCCATGATACACACACACACACACACACACACACAAAAACACACACACACACACAAACACACACACACACACACACACACACACACACACACACACATGCACACACACACAGTGTCCACAGGAACCAACATGAACATAATTTCAGGAAAGTGTAAAATGTTAAAAGAAGCAATGTGTGATGGCACATGCCTTCAATCCCAGAATTCTGAGCAAGTTGGTGCCTGTGGTTGTTCCCAGCCAGCCTGATCTACATAATGAATTCCAGACCAGGATCCAGGATCCTGGTTATATAGAAAGTCTCTCTATCCAAAATAAATGCATAAAGTTAAAAGGGTTTCAAGAAATATATGAAAATTCCACTCAGAAAAAGAATGTGCTATTGTTACTAAGAAAAAATGGGGTGATGTGATAGTTATTATTCTCTAGGTATAAAACACCACAGAGCATCTAGGCAAAAGCTTAGGGGCTTATAAACTTGTTAGTCCCAATGAAGGTATAACTTAGGTATGTAGCACTTCCATGAGAACTTCAAGTGTTCTGAGACACCAAGGTAACATGAAGTGAAACCTCATAGCAAGTAGAATGTTCTCAATATGTTAGGAAGCTGGAAATGTCATTAGAGCTATGGTCCTGGCACTCCACATGGTGGAAAGGCTTTGACATATCTAACTATGGGATGACAGAACATAACACCAGGCTCCATACAGTATTAATTTCCTTTAAGGAACTAACCTTTAGTTACAATTCACTGCGCCTGCCCAGAAACAAGAAAGGGCACGAAGATGCTGGGCTTAGCATGGGCTTCACAAATGGCATATGGCTGGAGGATTGTTAGCAAGGTCAAGTGGAAAGGAAGAGGGACGGAAGAGTCATAGTGACTGGGAGGCATGATCAGAGTGCATTGTGTGAATAGGTGGGAACACGACTAAACCTGTTTTTTTTCCAATTACTGTACATAAGCTGTTATAACTGGAAAGCTATTATGAGTGCATAATCTTTGGCTATGGAAAAGATCAAATTTCAAACTAAATTGCCCATTGTGTTGTTGAGAATTCAAAAGCCACCCCATTAAAATCTACTGAGGGATTAGACATGTCCCATTTAAAAGCCAAGAATGAAAAATTAGAATTGGAGGACAGTTGATAGATTAGGAAGTGAAAATTAAAAGATGTAAAATAAAAGAAAAAATTACTAGGAAGACAACCCTGGAGATCAATTAAGCTCATAAATCACCAAAAATAGGTATTCCAACTATATTGGAGTAGTTATTTTTAAATATATATTATAGTCTCTTAAATTAATGAGTAATTTCCCTTTTCTGGATTCATGTCGCTTTCCAGGCAATAACTTGAACAAGTCACTGCTGTGATATCTGTATTCTGCATAGTTAGAAACATCACCGTGGCACTTTTATTTTATAATTGTGGTGACTGAACAATTAAATGCTATAAGTAGAGAACACTGAGATTGCAGTGACTCCTGAGAACAACACTGCATTTGTTCTAAATCAGAGGAGAGCCCATGTCTTGGTGGGGAGAGGGGCTGGTGTTAGCCTAGAGTTTCAAATATGAAGTGAGCTTTGTGAACTCCTACAGAGAAAAAAAACTACATAAAAATTTCAAGACACTCTCATGAGATTTCTGGACATTTGGTCAAAATGAAAAGAAAACTTAAAACCAGAAGTAAAAACAGAATGAATTTGTCTAAAGGGTATGTTTCATGATTGTCCATTACAGATCTTAAAATCAGTTCACCTAGACTTCAGTTTCAGATTTTTTTTGGGGGGGGGGTAAAATTAACTGTAGTCACTGGAGAAATATTCAACTTCTCTTTTCCATTTTTTTTTAATTGAAAATAGATGTAAGCCCTTATCACTGTTGCCCTTCAATAGTGTTATAAAACTTAATTATATCTTGCATGAAAAGTACACAGTACAATTCTAATTAAGATAATGTGTGTTTGGCAAATGTAAATCATTATTTACAAACTGTACCACTTACTTCTTTCATTGTTTTAAGGCCTCAGCGCCTTACACAGAAAACATGTAGTATGTTCTTCCAACTCCAAATTCAGAGACTGTCAGAACTCTTTGTGCCTTATATCCTGATTAGATTCAGATACATCAAACCCCCATAAAAAAGGTTATTATTATTTTCAAACTATTATGTACCAATATTGTATTTCATTCACTATGTTTCCTAAAATAATGCTTTGACTTGCTAAGTTTACTTCATGACTCATTGAAGGATATGTATCTACAATTAGAACACAAACACTTCCAAATCTATCTTTGAGTTAATGAAGGTTATTAGAGTTTAGAATTAGCATCTCTGTGTCTATCACTTCATGTGTTTGCTTGTTCTGAATTACTATTAACATTATGAAATTGAACTTGGTTATGATGCAGTCTCAAAATCAGATTCATAATAACAGACGAAAATAATATCAATAAAGTTGAGAACAGAGAACCTGTCTGTGTTGCTGTTAGGAATGGAGGCTTCTTAAAACCTTTAAAGTACTCTTGTCCTATTATACAACACCCAGGCCCTGAGTATAAAAGAAATAAAATTGCTATCTCACAGAGATCTGTACAGCAATTTCTTTGTACCATTGTTCACAAGAGCTAAGATACACTATCAAAGTGTGCATCTTTTCATGGGCCAGCAGACAAATGGAATAACAGATGTTGTGTATAAACTCGTGTGTGTGTGACTAAAATAATTATTCAGTCTAAGAATTAGTAAATTGTTCTATTTGAGCTAAGATGTATCAACATGTATAACATTAGACACCATAACACAGACAAGATGCAACATGACTCTCATGTCGCTTATCTGTGATTTCAAAATTAATGCTCTAATACACAGAAACAGAGGATATGACAATGGCATGGGACTGTGAAAGTAGAATCATGCGGGTATAGACTTGGAGTTCTGAGTTCTGTGTATCTACTAAGTAGCCTGGCGGCTGCAGTTCACAACATTACACTGTATATTTCATACTTCTAAGAGAGTGAATCTTCCTATTCTAGCACAGAGAGTGGTAAATGTGAGTGGATGTATGTGTTAGATGTAGTAATCATCTTAATTGTGATGATTGTTCTGCAATGTATGCCTCAGTCCAATTACACTGCATACTTTAAGTATATATAATTTTATTTGTGAATTATACCTGAATTGAGCTACAAAATGAAATAATCAACCCTTTAAAAAAGAGAATTTTGTTTATTTATTTATTTTTGGATTTTCAAGGGGTGCATGCTATAAAACTTTACACAATTCCTTATTTGCAAGTACCCTGCTTTTCTTTCGAGGAATAAATACCACACACACACACACACACACACACACACACACACACACACACACATACACATGCACGCACGCGCGCGCGTGAAAGTACTTTTAATGAAAAATAAGATATGAGCCATTTGAAACATAAAATAAAATTATTTTTAACAGAATTAGATCTTTTAGCACAGAGTCTGCATGTCAACCTTTTTCTTGTATTTATCATTTTATATCTTTCTAAATGTTATTCTAATTAATTTATGGTTATACTGTCTGGCTAATCCACTATTTTTTAAGCCTCTTACTTCAGAGATGATATAGACTCATGTTTCAAATTTCAACAGATCCAAATAGATATGCAAGTAAAAGTTTCTCTCTTGCTCAATACTAGGGACTCAGTCCCTTAACCCCTCTGATTGGGTGCTAAAGAGAACTGACAATGTCATTCCTCCTGATGTGGGTACTAAGGAGACTTAGCCTCTCATACCCATTCTTACTGGATATGAGAGGCGAGCCTCTCACTCCTTAAAATTAGATACTTAACCTTCTCTTTAACATCAGCCAACATATACAGTTCTTGTTTATCCTTCTAGAGATGTATGGTCTCTCTCAGAGTACAAGGGTAAACTCATCAAAAAAAAAAAAAAAAAAACATTACTTATAATCTATATCTAAATAGGTATGTTTCTTTTTTTCCACCTTTTCTCCACTTTGAGTGAGCATCATATTTTCAAACAAATCCTTCTCATTGCTCACCTAGGTTTTGGTTACATAGAATTACAATACTAATTATTAGAAATGTGAGAAAATATGCCTATTTATACTTGACTTAGAACTTTTTCAAGTATATTTCAACAGGTGACTCCAGGTGAAATACATAGCTAAAAGATTTCCCATTCTGATTGTTGATAAATATTTCTAAAGCAATTTCTGTTGAGGATGACCAGCATACTCTTGAAATGGCATTAATGGGGGTCTTATTTTTTTTCCTGTAAGCTAATTTGAATGATCTTTGTAAATAATATGATTATCCTGAGTGTTGCTTATTTTTTTCAGCCTCATTTTTCTTTTGTATTAACCTTACTTTCTTCCCATTACATATCCCTGTGTTAATCCTGAGATTCGATGAAGAAAAATCAATTTTACAATTTTGGCCCATATTTGAAGCAACCTATTTTGAATATTAAATACTGACCAAGAGATTTAGTTTGACCAGCAACATTTCCTGGAATTAGCTGAATGGCCCCTAGGCATGTCTTTTCACATGAGGCTTTGCTATTTTCCATAACTACAGCTCTCATCATTCCAGCTCTGGTACATGGATAGGTGGGACTTATATGCTAATTTTGGGCATTATACCTTTCCCTTTGTATCATCTCTATCCTAATATTTCCATCTCAAGTAATCACCCTGTTGTGATTGCTGTGAGCTACAGTGACTAGCATAGTAAGATACCCCAAAGGTAAAGTAGTGGTACTCCTATCTTGGCAGGAACCAATGTTGTCTAAGTAGATTTAAGGGCTCATTAACAGGAGAGAACTCATGCCTAGCATTGGAGTCATAGCCAAATACCTGGAATAAGATCAAAGGTCTTAGAGGAGAAACTGCTACTTCAACTTTTCTAAACAAGATAATTCCCAACTGCATTACGCATGTTTACAATTATAACCCGGTAACTGTGGCTCTCACCCTTCATCCAAGAAGACTCTTTTTTTTTATATGGAGACCAGTATAGAAAGACACAACTGATCAAAATGCAGAAAACAATTGACCATAGATTTTCCAACCTCAGTAAGATATTTCTACAAGAAGCCAACAGATTGAAAAAGGGTCCTTACCAATCCTATATCTGATAGAGGGATAGTATACCATATATACAAAGAACACAAGAAGGTAGACTCTAAAAAATCAAATAATCCTATTAAAAATGGGGTACAGAGATAAACAAAGAATTCCCAACTGAGGAATTTCGAATGGATGAAATGCACCTAAAGAAATGCTCAACGTCTCATTTGTAGTCATGAGGGAAATGCAAATCAAAACAATTCTGAGATTCTGCCTCACACCAGTTATAATGGTTAAGACCAAAATCTCAGGTGACAGTAGATGCTGGCTAGTATGTGGAGAAAGAGGAACACTCCTCCATTGTTGAAGGGGTTGTAAACTGTTACAACCACTCTAGAAATCAATCTGGCACTTCCTCAGAAAATTGTACATAGCATTACCTGAAGACACAGTTATTCCAGTCCTTGGCATATAACCAAAAGATGTTCTAACATATAAAAAGGACACATGTTCCCTCATGTTCATAGCAGCCTTATTTATAATAGCCAGAAGCTGGAAAGAACCCAGATGTCCTTCAACACAGGAATGGATACAGAAAGTGTGGTACATTTACACAGTGGAGTACTATTCAGTTATTAGAACCAATGACTTTATGAAATTTCTATGCAAATGGATGGAACTTGAAGCTATCATTCTGAGTGAGTTAATCTGGTCACAAAAGAACACAGATGGTATGAATTCACTGATAAGTAGATACTAGCCCCCAAAATCTCTGAATACCCAAGAAACAATTCACACAATTTATGAAACTCAAGAAGAAGAAAGGCCAGATTGAGGATGCCTCAGTCCTTCTTAGAAGAAAAAACAAAACATTCACAGGAGAAAATAAAGGAACAAATTGAGGAGCCGGGATTGAAGGAAAGATCATCCAGAGACTGCTTCACCTGGGGAGCCACCAAACCCAAGCACTATTGCTGATGCCAAGAACTGCTTACTGTCAGGATCCAGATATGGATGCCTCCTCTAAGGATCTGCCAGAGTCATATAGATATTGTTGAGGTGGTTTGCAGCTAACCATCAGAATGAACATGGGGAGCCCAATGAAAGAGCTAGAGAAAAGACTGAAAGAGCTGAAAGGGTCTGTAATCACATGGGAAGAACAACATTATCAACCAACCAAAGCCTGCAGAACTCCCAGGGACTAAAACATAAACCCAGGAGCACATATGGAGAAACCTATTGCTCCATTTGCATATGTAGCCTAGGGTAGCATTGTCTGGCATCAATGGGAAAAGAGGCCTTTGGTCCAGTGAAGGCTCATTTTCCCAGTGTAGATGAATGCCAAGTGCTGAGGTGGATAGGGTGGTTGGGAGAGGGAGCACTGTCATGGAAGCAAGTAGAGGGGAGGGGATGGGAATGTGAGAAAGGGGATAACATTGGAAATGTAAATACCATACGAAGATAATGAAATTTTATAAGAGACAGAGGCAATAATGTCTGCTGCAAAACTGTCTCTCCTAGAAACAGCAGGAAGCTGAACTCCTGATGGAAACTTCAAAAATGTGCTAGATTAAACAAGACCAAAACAACGGCAACTCCCTGTTATCTAATAGCAAGTGGTAATTTCTGAAAATATATACCCACAAGTAACAATAAAAGGATTTAGCAAGTTGTATGAATGTATATGCAAATATATGTAAATAAAAATTAAAATTGGCAAGTAATTGTAAAGAAGTGAAGATGATATGGGAAGGGATGGATAAAAAGAGGTACAGGGAAAATGATTTAATTATACTTACTAACTGCAAATAAAATTTAATATATGATATATATATTAAAGTTCATATGTTTATTTTATTGGAGATATATTTTTCATATGATATACTCTAATTCTGATGTCTCCTACCCCACTGTCTCTGAGAGCCTTCCCATCCTCCCTTCTTATCAGACCCACTTTCTTTGTGTTTCTCATCAGAAATAAAACAACCTTCTAAAGGATAATAAATAAAGTAATAAGCAAACAAGTAGCAATAAGAGAAAAAAACAAACAAACAGAAGAAAATGAGCTAAAGGAAAAGCACAAGAAATACATATAGATACAGAGACACACACGTTTACATACACACAAATTCTATGATAGCACAAAACCTAAAGCCACAACATTTATATAAAGAAGGGGTGGTGAAAGCAACTAG
Organism: Micromys minutus; assembly: GCF_963924665.1. Lineage (NCBI taxonomy): Eukaryota > Metazoa > Chordata > Mammalia > Rodentia > Muridae > Micromys > Micromys minutus. The sequence continues at coordinate 52,688,229 of NC_137976.1, forward strand.
TGGAACGTGTGTGGGGGGGGAGCAACAATCAGAATATATTGTATTAACCAAAATATCATTTCAATAAAAGAGAAAATAAGAACTTCAATGAGACATTCATTACACATGGTGACTTAAAAAATCATATCCATTTCAAAAATTAAAATATAATTACATCATTTCTCCTCTACCTCTCCTCTCTCACTGAAGTTCTTGAAGTGAGATTTAAATTTTGATTAACTAAAGTAATAGTCATAAAGTATTCTAGTGTTCATGGTTTGTGAGGTAAGAGAGATTAAAATAAGTGAAGAATTTATAAATTTTTAAACGAAAAAGTATAGTTTTGATTAAGAATACATATCCTCTCTAGACAGATGGATAGAAGAAACCGTGATGTGCGAACAGAGATTATAGATGATTCTCAGATATCAAAAATGTAGACGTAGGCACAGCAGCATCTCCTTTGGCAGTGAAAGGGAGTGAGTAAGTAAAAGAAATGTAAGAGGAGATACTGATAAAGTATTGTGCAGATAGTTTACACCATATTAAATAAAACACCAACAAAAATAAGGTTCAAAAGGATCTCTGCTGTTCCCAGGACTATAGAAGATTCAAGGTATCCCCAGGACAGCAAAAGTGGTGACGGGGTCCATCATACTTTGAGAGCAATGAGAAGGGCAGGAGTCAAGTGTAAGACAATGAAGTTGGAAGGTTTTCCATGGATGCTGGCTGAAAATATAAAGTGTGTACTCTATGGATGTGATTAAAAATACAAAGAACCATGCACCCAAACTATGCTTCCTACATAATTATATGGTATGATTATAATTTCCATGCAAAATGGAAGGATATTACATATCAAACCAAGGACCCCAGTTTCTTCACCTTCACTGATGTGCACTATAACTAACAATAACTTCTTTAAACACTTTATGCTAATGCAGCCAAATTGTTCATAGACAGTGCCAGGTCCAAATACAAATAGATCATTAAACCTAATGTAGTGTTTATAAGTCCCAACCTTTGCTTAGTACAGTTAGAAAGGGTATTCATCCCCAAGTGGGAATATTGCTCTGGCAATCTCCCTCTGAGATATAGTACTGACCAAAATCATAGGCAGACATTTACCAAAAGAGAAAGGGTGAAAGAGGAGCTGTGAGGATTTAGTATTCTCTTATTAATACTTTACAATAGATCTGCACCACTTTAACTGAGAAGATTTAGGGTGGGAGATGGAGTGGTAGAATTGGGACGAATGGGGATGCAGTTACTTTTAGAAGAGCCAAGGAGATACAGTCATAAGGAGGAAAACTAGTTATTTAAGAGGAAGGCATTTGATTAGTCACAAGGTAGGAAGAGACTGAAGATATGGGGACTTTATGATTGTGAACCTCACTCCAGATACTCAGGTATAGAGTTTCTCACAGATTCACCTGATAAATCCATGCTTTCATATCAGTTGGTGACAGTTTTTGGTGGTTCAGGAAAGGTTCAGAGGTAAAAGTCTCATTGGCAAACATAGGTTATATGCTTTTAAAGGCTATCTTTGTAAGCCAGGCATGGTACAACATGCCTTTAACTCCATCATGAAGGAGGCAGAAGCAGATCCATTTCCGAGTTCAAGACACGCCTGCAATAAAAAGTGAGTTCTAGGACTGCCAGAAATAAGAAAAAAAATAAAATAAAAAGGGTTCCAAATAACTAGAAAATAAGAATAAAAGACAGGGAGCCAGTCATAAAGGTTATATCTGTAATGACCACACTCTCTGAGTCTTGTCCTCCATGAGTTGAGGTGAGCCCTATTCCACATGCTTCCATAACCACGGGTTCTTCTCAAGTTAATAGGGTCAAGTAACCACCGATTCTATGCTCCAAAACCATGAACCCAAATAAATAATGTCTTCATTTAAATTGCTCTCCTGAATATCTTGGTAACAGCTACGTACAAATAACTAACGGAGACAGGGGCACGGCACAATTTACCATCTCATGGCTCAGCGACTAATTAGAAACACATTTTAAGGAATGTGAAGTGCTAAGTGGCTTTTAAAATACTAATCTGTAACCTCCCTTCCCATCACTTTCTTTCCTTGAGTTTTCTGTCAGGTTAAGCTGGCCCAAGAGAAGTGACTTTTACTATTTGCAGTTTCTCTGTTGTTTAATCAAATGGGTAGAATCAAGGTTGGCGGCTCTGAACTGCATCCAAGGAGGGACTCTAAAAGGCTAGAAATGTCAGCCTACCTATTGGGAGTTCTTCTGGAGCCAGCTGGAGCTGCCTGAATCACTCTTAATTACCATTTAGCATTTTGGATGCCTCAGCCAATGTGATCTCTTAATCAAAAAAAGAAGGTAAAATAATTAAGTCCAGGTAAACAAAAAGAGAAGGAACCCAGAGACAGTCATTTTTTTCTTGGGGCTTATCCTGTTGTGTGATGCAGGCTTTTTCACAGATGGAGCTAACTGCTCAAAAGACCCAAGTCACCTTTTCCTGTAAGTTTTCTCTTTTCAAAATGGATTCCCATAAGTAGTAGCCTAGCTGCTCTCTAACTGGAATCACCAACAGAAACACTTAAATGAGTAGGGCACCTATTATTTGAAAACCGCATGCAAATTCTTTGATTTTTAGATATTGATTTTAGACTTGAAAAGGTAAGATATCTGGGGGGAAGGTGTTGCTTACAGTCTTCCCATTAGTTTATGGTTTCCTGCTTCTTTCTTTTACTTTTCTTGGTTTGGGTACTGATATTTCAACTCACTGTGTTTTTCTTAGGTTTCATACTTTAGCCGTACTGGAGTTATAATGTCATTTCCTTATAGACCACGAGATCACCTAGGGGATGCCTCTCCTTTTTAATCTCAGTACCCACGTGACATTTTGACATTTCTTTGATTTTTAGCTTTATTACCATCATACTAAGAATATAAATATAATCCTAAAAACAGCCCCATGGAAATTCATGGTTAAGAGACTATAAAAGCTTTATAGATACTGAATTAGATTACTTTCATTTGAGTTATCAATGTTTAATTTTCTGATTAAATAGAATTATTCCAAGGCCAAAATTTGTTTATGTGGCATTTCTAACACAGAATCATTTCAAATAACAAAATGGAAAATTCACATTTGGGGTGTGTATATGGGTGTGTGGGTAGATATGTGTATGTAGGCACACATTTGGATGTGCCTTTGTAGAGAACAGAGATTATATTAAGTATCTTCCTGTATTATTTGTCATCTTATTTTTGTGAGCCAAAGTCTCTCACTAAACCTGGACCACATCAATTGGCTAGACCGCTGGTCCATAAGTCACCTGGATCTGCTGTTCTCTACCAACTCTGTGCCTGCCTCTTACATGAATGCATGCTATCTGAACTCAGGTCCTTTTGCTTGTACTACAAGTACTTAGCCCAGTGAGATGTGACCCTAGTCCTGAATGATCTACTTCTTGGGGAAACTGTATTTTAACAAGAGAAGGGTTTAGATGCTAACTGATTCCTCATTGCATATACATTGTGCTAAATTCAGTAAGAGATAAACCCTTCATAGCATATAGGGAATTTTGTGATAATAGAGATTTAAATGTAATTAATATCACATATGACATTAGAGAAGTAAAATTCTCTGAGAAGATGGGGAGGAATTATTGTTGCTACTGATATACACTCACCCCAAGTAACATTGCCTTTACAATGCCTACTTTGGGATACATATTGTATCAATATCATTTGAGAAACCTAGGGCAAAAACTCCTCAGCATAGATGCCTAATCCAGAGTAGAGATATAGTAACAATCCATCAAACTGTCATACAGTGTGTCTATTTCCCTTGCTCTCCTGAAGTGTCTTCTATATTGATAATACCTTTTTGAAGACAAAATTAATAGCATTGCCTATGTAAATGAACATAGAACAGGGAATAACCTGAGGACCTTTTGCTTTTCTTGCTCACTTGTAAAACCTATTTTAATGAGTTTTTATGATTATGAAAGAAAAGCAGATTTATTGGTGGTGTGTAAATCTTCAAGTCAAATGAAAAAAATACAATTCACTGTTTAATTTGTGACATTTGATTCAAAGGAGTGTTTAACTCTTCTGAAAAATAGTCTTTTGCAATAGACATATGGATTCATGTTTAAAAGCACTTGCTACTCTACAAAGGAGCTGGGGTTTGATCCCAGGATCCATATGGCAGCTTACAACCACCTGCAACTTCTGTTTCAGGGGATCTAATGTCCTCTTTTGACTTCTAAGGGTACTCTCAATATGAAATGTGTGTATACATAAGCAAGGAAAATAGAAAGACATACAAAATTGAAATAAATAAAATTAAGCTGTTTCAACAGAAAAATTAAGCACAATTGATAATATTCTGTGTAAGAGTCATCTGGCTTATGTGCTCTAAAAATATTAAATTGGTAACTGTTTGAAATAATTGCACTCCCACTGCTGTCATGAAACACCGTGGCCAAAAGAAACTTGAAGAAGAAAGGGTTTATTTGGCATAAATATATATCTTTAATCACAGATTTCTAATTCATGGAGGAATCCCTAGACAGGAAATCAAACCAGGCAGGCCCTGGAGGCAAGAGCTTATGCAGAGGCCATGGAGGATGCTGTCTACTGGCTTGCTTAGTATACCTTGCTCCTCCTGCACTGCTATAGCATTCAGAAACATTCAGCTAGGCTGATACCACCTACAGTAGTCTGGACCCTCCCCAATCAATCACCAATTAAATAAATGCCCTACAAGCTTACCTAGAGCCTGACATTATGGAGACATCATCTCAATTGATTACCTTCTCCTCAGATGACTCTCATTTGTGTCAAGTTCACAGAAAGCTAAATAGCATACTATGTCATAAAAATATGGACAAAGCTTTCAAGAAGATATGCTTTTCAAACTGTGCAAAAAAGATCTCAACTATCTTACTTCATAGTGTTAATACATATATGTATATGAATATAGATGTAGGTAATATCGATGTATGAAAATAAAAGAAATTGCCATTCTAATGGTTGCACTTACGTTTAGTAAATAATTGTGGTCATGAACTAAGTCTATGCATATAATAGTATATTAAGGATTAGTCTCACAGACCTTACATAGAGCAAGAAGGACTATTATTATCATATGTTATAATCCATAATAAATTATCAAATTGGGTCCCCAATGGAGGAGTTAGAGAAAGGCCTGAAATAGCTGAAGTTCTTCAATAGGAAAATACTGATAGGTTTTAATACAGTTTGGCTTAGAGATGAAACCAAATAAATGACTTATGCTGAGACTCAGCCATGTCAGTATCTAATTTTCAATATAATATATAATTTCATGTTTTACCTGGGCTTTGAGATTTCCATATTATCTCACCTTATAAATGACAACAGAAAACTTAAGACTGGGTGGCTATTCCAAACTCTTACAACTTTTAAGAATCATAATCTATCAAATTCTTTGGTATCTATTCTGCTACTTCTTCCATACCACACTGTTCAAAAATGCTATGAAGAGTTCAGTAGATCTTGCTTCAGAGCTCCCATAGACTTTGTACATGACTCATTAACATTGAGAATGAAAGTTTAACTGGTTTCTGAAACAAATCCTAGTTGGGATAAAACAGAAGGAAGGCACAGGGGAAGGAAGAGACTCCATTATATGATAAGACATAAACAAACCTTAACACTGTGGAGAGTTATTTTGCAAAGGAAAATTTGAAGATAATCCAATATTCATTACCACTATTTTGGCTATAGGTACAGACTGTCGGCTTAATCCAAATCTTATTATTCTTTCTGAAAAATCAATTTTTATGAAAAGCTTAGATCTTTCAAGTATAACTTGTAGCACCAATCTGAGACATTGTGAATCCTGTCACTCAAACTGGTATTAATGTTTGACCCACTTGAGATACCTCTTATCGTCCTAGAGTATTCCATTTAGCATACGAAATATGGCAGTGTTTGGTGAGTAAATATGCATCTGAACAGGCAAAAGAGTTTCAAGTAAGTATATGCGTACCATGTGTATTCATTTCCACTTTTAAAATATTTGTTGGGCACTCCTTTACTAAAACTGTGCTAAGTTAGGTCTATCCTTCAGACATGACCACACCTACCATCTAAGATCTAAAACTAATTAAATAAAAACAGTAACAGTTATTTTTATTTGCACCAGAGTAAAGAATCACAGTGCCCTGGGAGAGAAAGAAAGGTTAGCTTGAATCTGAAACGGCATTTGTGAGAAGACATGACTTAGGCATAGGGAAAGAAGAGATGGTATTGTAGGGTAAGATAGCTCAAACATCTGGATATGTCAAAAACTACATTGGCACTCATGTGAAAGAGTGGTGACAATGGACTAAAATTTACATAACACAAAGTTGAATCATGTATGGTGGCTCTTTTTATAATTCCAAAAGTGGGTGAGCAGAGGAGGAAGTCTCCTAAAGGTTTGGGACCTGCTGGGTTTCCAAAGCAAATTCTAGGCTAGCCTCTATTATAGTGTGAGGCTATCTAAGAATAGCATGTCTCAAAATGAGGTAGGTGTGTGTTGGCTCGTGCTTACAGACCTAGTAAATAGGAAACCAAGACAGAAAAACACTGCTGTTTTTTTAAAAGCAACTTGGGCAAAAATAAGAGACTCTGTTGTGAAAACAGAGGAAGAGAAAGGGGAGAGGAGAAAAAAATGAGGTTAGAAGTTTGGAATGAGTTAATCAATATTCTGAAGCTGTTATGTGAGAGTAACTGAGATCATTACACCTTTTAAGGATGAAAGAAACACACCCAAAATGCATGTTAGAAAGATAGGCATATTTGATCAGATTACATAGAATTATGTGAATGAAGAAATGGAGGTAAAGAGGACTCACTTTAGGAAGACATGCATATTTCATGAAATTACATTGAATTCTGTGGATAGGGGAAAGCAAAAGGCAGCAAGTAAAGAGAGGCTGGAAATGTAGAGTTCTGAATGGAAACTGGGGATGAAAAATACTATAATGTGAGATTGATGGTTGTCGACTGTGCGGATGTTTCTATGCAGAACAAAGTGCTATAGAAATGGTCAAGGCTGAAGGAACTCTGGAGATATGTATAACAGGACAAGGGTGCTATGAGGGAAACATGGGAAAAATGAGGTAATGAAGCGTGGAGAAGGATACATAACAAAGGATTTTTGAAAGTTTATGGAAAACTATGTTATGTTTACTTACAAAGACATGTACAGGTCATTTAAGTTGTGTATATAGGTACACAAACATGTATATATGGAATTATATTACATGAAATAACAATGCTACTTACAAGAACCATAGACTTAAAAGTCCTAATGCATGGGAAAAGATCTTTCTAAGCTCTGGTCATCATATTTCTCACATGCCACCATGCTTCCCACAGTGACAGCAGTGGGCAAAGACTCTGAAATGTAAGCCAGCCCCAGTTAAATGCTTTTCTTCAGAAGAGTTGCTACAGTCTTGGTGTCTCCTCACAGAAACAAAACCCCAAGTCAGTGAAAAACTACACAATCTTAAGCAAAATATCCATGCTTTAAACAGCTAAACATCATTTCAGCTTCTGTTTGTCCTTTTTCTTTTAATGTCACCCCCCTTTTCTTAGTCATTCTGATTTTCTAGTTTCTTTTAAAAGTACAGAAACATTATTTTTTGCCCTATAGCACACATGTAATAAAATGTATACAAGTCATGAGTTGGCGCACTGGCAACAGATGTTCACAAAAAGAACACATCTGTGGAACCATCACTTAGAGCAACAAACAACTACAGGACCTCATGCAGGCAACTTTTGTGCATTGGCTATGAGAATGTAAATTAACTATAAAATAAACTATATAATAAACTTAAACACACCACACCATGGGACTCAAAAAAAACTACTTCTAGGTATTTCTAAAATATGTGGCTACGTAAAATGTTAACCCATGTCTAAGAATGTATGACATTTGATATAACCCAATGAAAACAATCCATGAATAGAGAAACATATAAATTAGTCATGTAAATTTCCAGGAGAACATCACCCACAATGAAATACACTTAGATCCCACAAGCAGGATGAATTTAATCAACATAACTGCACATCAGAAGTCACACAGGACACAGAACAGTGAGTAACCTCCATTCAGGTAAAGCTGGAAATCATGGCAAAGTAATCTATTATGTCAGAGGTCAGCACTGAGAATGGATGAACAAGGAAGTGTGACCACCTGCTGTGAAGGTCAATTGTCTGTTGCTCTATGTGCAGAAAGATGTGCTTCTTGTTGTGGGTCTGCAAACTCATGACCTGCATATATTTTATGACATGTGTGTTATACCACAACAAAATGTATCTGGGATTTTAAAAGGAACAAGGAAATGAGGAGAACTAGGAAAACTGGTGAAGTTGAAAATGGAAAGCGGAAACAAAGCTAGGATGATGTTTAGCCATTTAAAAATGTATGTTTTGCTTATGATTGCACAGTAAAATCAAATATCTGACACTTCAGCCTCTCCACACCTCTGGTGGATGAGTCACACAGCCAGCCCTGTAGAAGGAGCTCTGTCCACACTCCTCCTCCCACTGCTCCTGCTACTTGTTGTAGCACAGCATGTGCAACATCCACCGAATGAGCTTTCCTGGCTATTTTAGTATATATTTATTTCTATTTCTTTCTTTCCTCTGGGGGCTCTCCAAAATAAATAAAGAAAGGAAGGAAGGAAGAAAGAAAGAAAGAAAGAAAGAAAGAAAGAAAGAAACAAACAAACAAAGAAAACGATAGAAATCGATGTACCGCTGGTTACATTATAAACATTTGCTTTGTTAAACTATGGACTGCTGAGTTCTGGTATGGTTATTCTTATTACAATCTACATAGGGACTGATAATGAGAATATATGTATTATTACAACAACCTCTGTATACCTGTTATGATGGTGGATGACTCCAATTTATAAGCCAGTAAGTCCAGTCTGGAATTGTCTTACAAGTGAAATATCTTAACAAGACAATGATCAATACCTTATAGAATGATAAAGAAATGAAACTGAAAATTTAATACAATTCAGTAGCTAAATGAACATTCTGGGCCCTATTGGAAATTATCCGGTTCTGTGAGTTATAAATAGCCATTTCAAGTAAAATTTGATGTAAATGTAAATCAACTGCTTATTGTGAGCTCTAGTCCTGGTGTTGTAATCGCAAGTGTTAATTTTCAACTCAGCCCAAGAGAGTTTCAGTGGAGAATTGTCTATATTAGGCTGGTCTGTGGATATGACTGTTGTAATGATCCTGATTAATTGAGCTAGGAAGGTCGAACCACCATGAATAATAGGATTCCCAATCTGGGTCTATACTATGCAAGTCAGGGAATAAAACCAACCTGCACATCAACATGCATGCATTCATTGCCCTCTATTTCGGGTCATATATGTAATGTAACCAGTGTCCTCACTTTCAGAATTGTCAGCAGGTTAAAAAATAAAAACATATAGATTTATGGTTACAAGAATGAATTAAGTAGCCTGCTTTTTCTGTAGCTCAATTCCTCAAAGACATGTCCTGGAGAAGATGACAACATTCTCATTCCATTCCAAAGAGCAAGTGACACAGCCCCTGTGGAGAAACAATTCCTCTTTCTGAGTTTACTGAAAACTTGCTATCTGTAGACAGACTCTGACTTCACTATGCAAGTGCAAAATCTGTTAATGTAACAGGCTGGACACCTAGGATATGATTAAAGTGCTGTGGGACTATTTTTTTTCCTGGAACGAGAAGAGAATTTATGCTGAATCTGAAGGCTCCCTTGATATGCGTGGTTCTAGCAAGCTCATGATATTTTCCATTCAACAAGGTGTTCATTGACTTCACATGTCCACACTAATAGCATTAATGGCATATGCAAAACCAGTTTAGAGAAAATGGGTAGATAAATGATAGGCTTACTTGATATTTTGCTAATTTATAGCTTCCTCTCTCTTCCTCTGTCTTTGTCTGTCTGTCTCTGTCTCTGTCTCTGTCTCTCTGTCTCTCTCTCTCTCTCTCTCTCTCTCTCTCTCTCTCTCTCTCTCTCTCTCTCTCTCCATAGTAAAAGACGAGATCAGAAAGGTAAAGAAGAGACAGTTGTTTTGCTTGTCCAGATACCCTGGTCTTCCTCATTTTCTCCTCTCCAACATTAAGGATATTAATTTTTTCTTTTGTTTCAAGAGGCATGCTACTGGGTCGTAGACAAGGTAGTAAACAAAAATAAACACAAGAGAGTAAGCTGTGGGTGTGCATGATATTGTGTCCTATTTCATTATATTAATAGGGATGGTAAAATAATTATGCGATGACTGTTATTATTTATGTTCTTCTATGGGTATAGTGTTTTTTGTTGGTGGTAGGCTTTGTTGTTGTTGCTGTTTGTTTTGTTTTTTTCTTTCTTTCAGAGTTTTCTAGGATCAGGGCCATGGGGATCTTTCTCACTTCTTTCCCACCTTCCCTGAGGACACACTTTCTGACTGTTTCATGTGCTTAACAAAGATGGCAAAAGATGACTGAAGAACAGGAGGGTCAATCAAACCTATCCAGGAAATGTCTATGTGAACGTTAGTGTTTTTAAATGTCAAGCACCTTTCCTCTTTCTATTCATATTACGACTAAAAATTCAAAAGCTATTTGCTCTGCACCTAGAGAAGAGGAATAGTGCAGAATTAATTGCAGGCGTTAATTTGAGTTATTTGAGCTTTATTTGCAATTTGAAAATACTACTTTTATGCCACAATCTAGAACTCATGAAGAATTTCCTTTTACCTTCTATTTAACTCTTATTTAGTTGCAAGCAGAATCCTATGCACTAGATGCTTCTACCGCCTCTAACCTGGAGGGGGAAACACAGTATGTGTGTTTGGTGAGGGTGCATTGTGCATTATGCATTTAACTTTGTTAGAATAAGATGCTTTCTGCTGAGTCTGATAAAAGTTGCATGATGCACTCAATTTCACTTTGTGAATAGGTTAGAAATGAGATTAGAATTGTGAAACACTAGTCTGACGAAAAGCATATGATTAACATGATATTTTTGAGCACTGAAAACCTCATGTGCCAAACTAAATTATCACTCAATCTTTTCTGAGTGCAGACTCATTTTATAAATGAAAACAATTACATTTACCTTCAAATAAGATGAATATTTTAAGAACTTAAAAATTATTTCAAAGGAGTATTAATTGTAAAACAGTGCTTCATGTTGTACAAAACCACTTCTAATAAATAGATTTATCTTTCTTATCAGTTATTATCTTATTCTGTTCTGAGCACCTACAAGAATCCCACTTCCTGTTCTCTGATTCACAAGCGACTGAAGTATCAAGTATGGGACCTGCATGGGTGGGTCTCCATCATGTCTTCTCCATATATGTTATGGCTGTTACCACAGTGTATTTGTGGGACTCCTAAGAATGAAAGCACGCATATCTTTGACTCTTTTGCCTGTTCTTGGGACTCTTTTTCTCCTAGTGAGTTGGCATATTCAACCTTGCTTTGTGGTTGTATGTTTGTTTGTTTGTTTGTTTTTTCCTTGCCTTGCCTTATTGAATCCTGTTTTCTCTTGTTTGTTTGCTGTCTTTTGGCAACCTGCTCTTTACTGAAGGGACACAGGAAAGTAGTGGATGTGGTGGGATGGGATTTTTGCAGGGGACTGACAGGATTAAAGGAAGAGAAACTGGTCAGGATGTGTTGTAGTTTCAATTGTTAAAGGACTTTAGCCATCACAGCTCAGAAAACTAGGAAGTCCGGGATACATGTACTTAGTGAGAGCATGTTTGCTTACTATATTAGACCAGCTGGTAGGTGAGAGGACAAGAAGGTAAGAGACATAAAGAAAGTAACCTTATCCTTCTCTTAGGGGTCCACTCTCTTAACAAGAATGCCATTTTTTCCCAAGGGCAGAATCATTTTTGCTTTGGCAACTTTTCATAGTCTCTACCACTGTTACACTGATTAGCTGTTTATCACATGCACATAGGGAGACACGTTGAAACTGTAGCCATTTATAATGCACTATATAGAAGTGGAAAGACACTGTGATGATCATGGAGCAGTTAGGAGGTAGGGCCATCCCTGTGGTGAAGACTAATTGCATGAATTTCTGAATTCTTGTTCAGATTCCTAGAGATTGACTACAGTCCCAAATCTCTTCAATACCTTTCTTTCTGCTGGTCTTAAATAGTTCCTGATAAGATTATATTGCTTTAAGATCACGGATGCCCACTATAGGACTGAGTTGGTTTGATTAAAATGCTAGATGGACAGATTCTTTATTATTATTATTGGTAGTATTAGTAGTAGTAATATTGAGAGTTATAGTGATAATAGTAGTATGTTATTTTATTTAACTTATCTATCTGTCTCCAGTGTATGTTCTGGGTATATGTGTGTGTATGTGTGTGTGTGTGTGTGTGTGTGTAAGCCAGAAGAGGGATGGTGTTAAAGGCAGTTGTAAGTAACCTGATAGGCCAAGTGTTGTGACCCAAACTCTGGTCCTCTGCAAGAATTCATGTGCTTTTAACTGCTAAGCATGTTTCCAGGCCCCTGTTTTTCTATTTCATTCACTAGTGTCTTCTAAATTAGAATGCAATTCTTCATGTATAGCACTTTATGTCTTGAGTCAAGTCAGTTCATCTTGTGACTTACTGTTTAATGGTAGGTACCATTTGTCCATTCTGATCTTACCAGACATGCAGAGACAGGAGTTTAAAAAAGGTTACATAAACTTTACTTCAACTAAAGGGGAGAAGGTTCTCATTATAAATAATGCACTGTGAGAATAAAGAATGCACTTTGCAGAATATAAATCAGCATCTTCCGATATCGAATTTCAAAACATTTTGGCAACCTTGGTAGCATTTCCAATATGTGTCTCTAAAGAGCAGGACTAAAATGCTTAGTGCTGTATTTAGTATCAAAATTTTATATAATTGCAAAAAGGAATTTCTACATTGCTGAAGTAACAGGTTAAATTATAACCCAGCCATTGGTTATAAGAGAAATACCTGCATCAAAAAGAACTCTAGCAAGCTGCACATATTTCTTTTCAATCAAAACCATTTCAATAAAGAACGTTTTCAACCTTGATCAGGCCAAATCTAAGATTATCCTAATCATCATCTGTCCTTTGTAGTGTTCTCTTTAGGAGCCTTTGTCTGCAAGTCTAATCATAGAAATCACAAATTGCAATCTCAAAGAGACACAAAGAGACAACATAAACTTTGATCCTGAGCATTCCTTCTTACAGAATTCCAAACAGCAGCCTGGAGTCCTACAAATTCTTTGTGCCAGCAATGATCAGAAGCCTGGTGGCTGCAGCAGTAATTGCTCCATAATCATATCTGGAGTCCCTGACCTGGTTTATGCATACAATCTATATTCTAATAGCAGTCAACTGGTCACAAGTTAATAAAAATACCATTAATGTCCCCCTGTGACTAAGGAAGAGAGGTATTCATCTTCCTAGGCTGTGGTAGGCAGATACAATTTCCTTAGCTGTTAGTGTAATTAACCGCGCTGGCCTGTAGAGTTCCCTAGAGACTAGTCATGGCAGAGGATGACCTTGAAGTGTATGGTTGGTGACACTGAGCCAAAGGGCACCATTTGTCAAGGGTTTGGGGCAGCCTAGTTTGTGTTTCCCATGACCGTACCTGCATTGAGATGCACACTGGAGACCACAAGCATCTCTTTCCCATACACAGGTATATTCAAAGAGCAAGAAGTAAGAGCTGGGCTGTGCTCTCTTTGATAGCTACCTCAAGTCTACTGTTTTCCTTCAAACCTCAAGGCAGTGTTTCTTATCTTCCCCCATCCTAAGTGTTATCTAGCTCCCTGAAATTCTCCCTTATCTAATCACAACACAAAGCATCAATAGCAGCATTTAACCTTTGCCTGTGCCCCATAACATTAAACCTGAAGTCCTTGGAGTATTTGTATTTTTGAACATTGGAAAGCACACAGAGGTAAGTTTACTGATAATAAAGCAGCAATAGTTCCTCCTGACCCCAGCTTTTCTGCTTCTCTCCTGCCTTAGAGAGAACGTTTGCTTGTGGGAAACACCTGAATAATGTAAGATCTTTTCATTCTCCTCAGTGAACTTTACTGTTTCCATATGGGGATCCTGATTTAGCTACATAATGATGCAGCCAATGTCAATATTTTATTTATTTTACTTAATTTTTGCTACATTGATTTTGGCTATTCATTTGTTTTTAACTAAGTTTTTTTTTTTTTTTTTTTGGAATTATCCTCATTCCATAAAGTCTTAAGTCCTGACACTTAATCCATTCCCATGGTTTTAATGCTGTTTTCATTGGAAAAGTAATTATACAATATATTGTGATAATGCTTTCCATCCCCCAATTCCTCCCACCTCTTCCCCCAAATGCTGACATCACATGCTTATCCATCACTACCAACTCTTATAAGGAAGACTCCAAATCCCATAACTCAAAATGTGGCTGTACTTGGAAAGAAGATCTTTAAGAAGCTGACTAAAGGAACAGATGCTAGGGATGGGCTATCTGATCTCAACAGTTTCCTGAAAAATCTGTTCCATTTCTACGAACTCACAATAGAACTGGCACACACGGGAGAAGATCATGAGACAACATGTCTAGGAAGCACAGTTGTCTTCAAGCCCAGGAGAGGGCTTCAGAGGGGAGGGAATGTTTCAGCTTAGAGCTCTGAGAAAGTACATTTCTGTTGCTTAAACTACCCAGTCTGTGGGAGTACATGAAGACAGCTCCAGCCTACCAATGCACTGGCCTTCAGTCATGGACACAGTTGCTTTCTTTTCATCTGACATGTATACAAAATGCTCCAGCTCAGTGATTTTTTTTACAATGGCAAGAAATATATGCCACAATTGATCTCTCAAATGAAACAAGATCTGCAATATTGCTTGTGTACATTTGAGAGTGTTTCTCTACCTAAGTAACTATGTTTAAATGTACTTTTCCTGTCTCATTGGATATAGAACACATACAATCTAAAAAGTATGTGGCAAAAGTCATATGTATGTGTAAATATGTATTTTCTATCATGTACTTGTTTCCTTAACTCCTGCCAATACGTGGTATTACCGGATGTTTAAATCATTAGAAAAATATGCTGCATGATAGTTATTTTGATAATTTTAGTCTTGGGTTTTTGTGCCAATTGACTTTTAATTTTGTTTTGTCTTTATTAAATACTCCCATTTCTTTTCCCCCAAATTTTCTGATTGTAACATTCACTAATTGTCCAACTGTAATTATTATTTAAAATTTATTCTTGAATTGGAAGACGTGTGTTGATATGGCAGTAGATATTTTGTGATTATGCGATATTGCAAAAATCTTCTCAAGGATTTACTTTTAATTTTAACTTCATGTCTGTTATTTAATTTTAACAATGTGGTTACTTTCATTTTATGTATATGAGTGTTTTGTTTGCATGTATATGTATGTACCACATTCATGCAGTGCCTAAGGAGCTCCAAAGAGGGCATCAGAACTCCCTAGAACTGGAATTATAGGTAGTTATTAAAAACAGTATAGGTGCTGAGAACAGAATCCAAGTCTTTGACAAGAACAGTGATAACTTGTAATTAGTGAGTTGTCCCTCCAGCTCCAGTGTGACATAACTAATTGGCCAGGATTAAACTGTTCAAAAAGTTATGCAGATGGCTTGAAATATTGATGTTTAATTTGAACATCTTTTCTGCCATTCTCTCTGTCATCTTATTTTCAATATTTTTTAAAATATCCATGGTGTCATACCTCCATTTTCTTTTTAGAGTTTTAAGATATGGCTGACATATATGCATGTATTTATCTATACATATAAATGAATTAAGACATATAACATGATGACTTAATATATTATAACCATAATTGGGGTAATTAACCTTGCAGAAACCTTGCACAATCAATTAACTTACATGGTTGTTTTCTTTTTCTATGTGTGTGTCTGTATATTTAAGATCGACCCTCTTAAAGAATTTTAAATGTACACAAATTTTAAAAATTATTCACCTTGGTTTATATACCTTAAATGAATTTTTGAACTTAAATGGCTTATTTTTCTCTAATAATGTATAAACTATCTAGAATATAATTGAAATTTGTAGCTGAAGGGTATAGGTACCACCTACCCTCCAGTGCTTAGAAGGCAAAGACAGAAAGGTCATCTGAGATCAGCCTGGGCTGTTAGCTCTGCTGTAGAAATACAAGTGACTTTTATACATTAATTTCTTCCAATAAGACTTACTGAACTTACTCTTTCAGGACCTACTATTTTTCTATGGAGAAAAACAAGCAATGATATTTTGCTGTCAATTAAGCTTGAGTCCCTTCGATGATATCTTATGTGTTTTCTCTTGCCTAGCTGCTGTGCCCAGGGCCTCCAGAATAATTCACAGTGACAATGATGGCCATGTACACTATTATTGACTGTTATTCCTGTAAAATTTTGACATTTTAGGTAATGACTTTCCACTATTGTTACTACCCACTCTCCGAGGCAGGAGTTTTTAGAATCTTTTCTACATGTATAACATTTCAGTCAAGAAAATTTAATGTGACCCAAGACCTGTAAGCATATAGACTATAAGCATAAGATATGTAAGGAAAAAAGAAATGCATTAATAATAAATTTTGAAGAAATGTATTTACTGGACAAAAGATTACCAAGTAGCATGTCAAAATGGATGGGGAAACTTCACAAGATCCCAACACCTGCTGAAGAGCTAAAGGGAGTTAATGGCTGGTCAAGAAGAAAGACCAGTTTCCCCAGGGACAGGAGCCATTATAGGGTATTCATTAAGTCATCCTAAACCCATATACAGATGGGAAACACTAAATCAGCTTCACAGGTTGTACTTATGTGTGTTTGTATGTATCAGTGTGTATTGTTATAGTTATAATAACTATAAAAGATAATGTGAATTTTAGAAATGAATTTGAAGGACAGAGTAGAAATTGAGAAGGAAGATAAATGAAATGAGGTAAAAGCAGTATATTCATAAATGTAATTCCGAATAAACTTATGTTTAAGGAAATAAAGGAGATAAGTGCGGAAAATAGAAGGAGACTTGGAGGGAGAAGATAGAGAAATTATGATCTTCTTTTAAAATTCTCAAGCAATATACAATAAAACTAATAGAAAAAAAGTTGGAAAGAAACTCAAACACCTGGACGCAGGGGAAATTTTCATGAACAGAACATCAATGGCTTATGCTCTAAGATCAACAATTGACAAATGGGACCTCATAAAATTGCAAACGTTTGTACCATAAAGACACTGTCAATAGGACAAAACAGCAACTGACAGATTGGGAAAAGGTCTTTACCAATCTTACATCTGATAGAGGGATTTTATTTCCATTCTGCTTCCATGATCTCTCCATTGATGAAAATGGAGTGTTGAAGTCTCCTACTATTATTGTGTAATATACGTTTTGAGCTTTAGTAAAGTTTCTTTTATGAATGTGGGTGTACTTGCATTTGGAACATAGGTGCTCTGGATTGAGAGTTCGTCTTGAACACAAAGGCGCTGGATAGGAGTGGGTGGTTGGGTGTCGGAGCACCTTCTTGAAAGCAAGAGTAGGGCAAGGGAGTTGGATGTGGGCAGAAAGCAGATATCATTTGAAATGTAAATACAGAGAATAGCCAATAAAATGGGAAAAGGTATGGTGAACTAAATAGTCACAGGAGAAAATATGGAGACAAAGTATACAGCAGAGACTGAAGGAAACGCCATCCAGAGAGTGTCGTACCTGGTGGCCTATCCCATATACAGTCACCAAACCCAGACACTATTGCAGATGCCAAGAAGTGCTTGCTGACAGGAGCCTGATACAGCTGCCGCCTGAAAGGCTCTGTCAGAGTCTGACAAATACAGAGGTAGATGCTCTAAGCCAACCAATGGACTGAGTACAGGGTCTCTAATGGAGGATTTAGAGAAAGGACTGAAGGAGCTAAAGGGGTTTGCAACCCCATAGAAAAAACAACAATTATCAACCAACCAGATTCCCCAGAGCTCCCAGGGACAAAGCCACAAACCAAAGAGTACACATAGAAGGACCCATGCCTCCATTCACATGTGTAGCAGAGGATGGCATTGTCAGACATCAGTGGGATGAGAGGACCTTGGTACTGGCAAGGTTTGATGTTATAGTGTAGGGAAATGCCAGGCTGGGGAGGTGGGAGCATGTGGGTTGTTGGTGGAGCACCGTCATAGAAGAAGGAGGAGGTAGGATGGGATTACAGGGTTTCCAGAAGGGAAACTGGCAAAGGGGATAACATTTGAAATATAAATAAATAAAATAGCTAATAAAAACTCCCAAAGAATATTTCTTTAAAAAAACTTTCTTCTAGAACAATTATTTGGCATGTATATAATTTTACCATTTAATAAAGACAACTTTGCATAGTAATATGTTGTGTGTGTTTCAATCTTTTTATATTCAGGATCTAATCTTGACTGTACATTTCCTATTGCAAGGTGTAGAATCTCTTCAGTGTTCCCAGTGTTTATTGATATTTGATTTTGTAATCATTGATCCTAAGACCCTTCCTTCAAAGAAGTATGATTAACATAGAAGAATTATGTTTAGAGTCATTTGAGAAATTGTTGAAAAATCTATCTAAACTCCAGACCAGAATTTACTGAGTTTTTTAATCTCTGTATTAAAGTCAAGTCAGTAACTCAATGGTTATTACTAAAAAATCAAACATGACAGCTTAACACAATTCAAAAAGACACTAATCTGATATTAATATATTGAGGAATGGTGGTTAGGAACTATTAAGTCTTTTCTATATGTGTCCATAGGGCCACTTCATGTGTTCAATAAGAACACTGTTTGACAATGCATACAGTAGTATCAAATCCGAGCCACAGCTTTTCAAGCGGTGTTGTTGGGTTGTGAGTTATGCTGGTATGCACAGTGTAAAGGGTAAATATCGTAAAGTGTACATGTGCGTTCAAAGGAAAAGCTGGCATGAAGTCATATAAAGTAACATGAGGAAGCATTGCCAGAAACTCCACAGGTTAGTTATGTTTGGCAGATTGGGTTAATGACACTTTCATTCATTTCATCATACCTGCATTCAATGATGTAACCACTGTTAGATTGTGACCCAGAGTTTGGGAATATAGGCTCTAAAGCTTACTGCTTCAGATGAGCAAATGTCCATGAGCAGCAGGAGCTGCTTATAAAGTTTTCACTAGACAAGTTATGTGCCCCTCCCTCTATCAGAATGTGACTCTAAATCTGGTCACTTAGGCTATGCAAAGCGAAATGTCATAAGTGAACAACATTTATCTACTTTTACTCCAAGGAATCCAATTGGTCTTTTTCTCAGCTTGCTTCAGGCACCACAAGAGCCCAGCATGGCTTTTATATGGTTTGTTTTCTAATGGTTTCCTACAGACATATCTAACTCATGTGTAAATACATTGATAATATTTGTTTATATAATTTCAACCAAACATTCTTGTGTTTGGAAAGTATAATTCTACACAAAATAAAGTCATTATTTTAAAGTAATGTCTAACCAGCATACCTGCCATCCTTATCTTATGTTGTACACTGTGTCCAACTCCTGCCCTGCAACTAAAGAAAGATGATATATGATTTAATCACAGCACCTTAGTTAAGTAAAGCTGTGTGCCCAGCAAAATGCTATTTTGAAAGACTAAATTGAAATAAAATAAAATAAAATAAAACTACTGTCACAGACACCCTGGTCCAAATTTAGCAGTATGAATGAAAGAACAGAATAAGATACAATGGACCTAAAAATAAAATGGGATGCAGGAATATTTAAGAAAGGATGTAGATGTAAACCATGCAGTATTGTATAGTGGCAAGAGGAGGAGGTCTGTGAACCTCAGATTAAGCCAACCATTTCATGCATAACACATAACTAGGTGGTTTTAACATTAATGTTGACTGAGAATGATAGGCATAAAGTATGAAAAGTCTTAATGTCAATCTGGAGAGATCAGTCAAAAGATAAATATATTTGCCATGCAAAGAGAAGAATTTAAGTTAGAATCCCCCAAAACCAACATAATAGCCAAGCAAGTAGACTGAGCATCTGTGATTCCTACAGGAAGATGGGTGATGGGGTCAGACAAGTATCCAATACATAGGCCAGATAATCTTGTATATGCAGAAAAAAAAAAGAGATTCTGTCTCCAACAAGGTAAAATTTAAGACCAATACCTGAGACTATCCTCTAATTTAACATAAATACCATGCCACATGTATGTCCACATTCACACACAGACAGGAATGAATTAATACACATAATCAACACACACACACACACACACACCAAATAATTTACCATATATGAGGTTATGGAAATTCATATTACACATATAAGATTTAGAGTCATAGAAAGTTTTTGATAAAAATTACTTCCGAAAGTAATATAGAATAGTTAAAGGACAACATCTTAGACATATCCTGGACTCCAGGATTTCATGACCTGAGGACCCAAGAAAACATTAAGTTTTAAATACTTAACTTTAGCTCTAAGTATATCTATAATACTAATCTACAACAAATTTATGATACAGAAGTGAAGACTTGATGACTAGGATCTCTCTCTCTTCTCTTCTCTCTCTCTCTCTCTCTCTCTCTGTGTGTGTGTGTGTGTGTGTGTGTGTGTGTGTGTGTATAGGTATGTATAGGTAACCATGGAGGTCAGAAGAAGGGACTGGATTACTTGGAGACAGTGTATGAGTAGTTGATGAACTTTCTTCCATGTTTGTGCTGAGAAACAAACTGGTTTTCCAGAAGAGCATGATACTCCTTGAGTAACGAGTCATTTCTCTACTACCATAAGGGGTCGTTTTGATTTATTAAACTAATTGTCAAATAGAGAGGGAGATCATAGCTTATGGTATTATGAATCCCTATAGTGTGCAACAACACTGTACAATTCTTGGTGTCTACTATTTGTGTAATGACATGTGTAAGGAACATGGCTAGACAGCAGTAATGACATAGGCCAACACTCAGCAGGTCTGCTCTAATCTAGCTTTGTCTACTACTGTTGCCAACCTACTAACTCACAGTTGCTGATATGGCACCATCCATAATAAGTAAGTAAGTAAGTAAGTAAGTAAGTAAGTAAATAAATAAATAAATAAATAAATAAATAAATAAATAAATGTATGTCATTTGACAGAAGTTGACCATAAGAAACCACTACTATTGCTTCCTTCAAAGATAATAACCCTATAATTTAATTCTAGCTATCCACTTAACCACGAAAAGGCCTGAGAACTAGGTCTAGCAATATTGCATTTCTGTACCTCCCTCTGCTCAGTATTCCTCCTCTCATTGGCCAATATTGTTATCCAGAATACCCTCCAGAAACTACCATATAAGAAAATGTCTCAGGATTGACATGCTATCTTATTGTTTAAGGCACTGTCTGCTGTTCCACAGGACTAGGTTTGGATTCTGAGAACCCACATTGCAGCTCACAATTGTCTGTAACTCTAGTTCCACGGAATCTGTTGTCCTCTTCTGAAATAAACAGACACTAGAATACACATGGTACCTCAATACACAGGCAGTATTTTAAAAAACTTTAATAATAGTTTTTAAGTTTTTTTTAAAGAAAATGTATGTCTGTCTGTATGTAAGTATGTATGTATGTATGTATGTATGTATTATGTATGTATAGGTAGCCATGGAGGTTTAGTCTATTTCTGTACATTCTAACCTAAAACAGATGCTATGTTTTAAGACTGATCTAATGCAATTATCTTCAGAAAAATACATGAATATCAATGATCATATTTTCTACATGTGAAAATTCAGCAAAATGACTTTCTTTGTTGCTTGTGAATTTCTTTTTTTGCATAAGATAAATTGTCTGTGCTATTTTAAAGAAATTAATGGTTTTATTCACATTCTATGGAGGTTACTTACAGTCTTTCCATGCTGACCTAGAATCTTACTCAGTTAGGTATTTGGCCCCTGTGAATAATAAATGCATTTAGTCTACAAGATATTGTCAAGTTCATGTTACTACCTCTTGTTGTACATTGCAAATGCAAACTGCAGGCATAGAAACCACTTTCCACAGAAGGCCTAGTTAGGTTGTTACTAAGAAGGAAACTAAAGATAAACTGGGCAATAGTTCCTTATATCATTATGATACTTCTATGACTTCAAAGCCATTGAAGCACAGGGAAACCAAGTTATTATAATGGGGAGGTTTCATTTGTCTCTAAAGAGCAACTTGTTAACATGTGTGTTTCCTGAAATTTGTTTAAACGATTCTCTATTTAGGAATACATATATTTTTATTTCATTAATTTTTAATGGGAAATTTAGGACATTGCATTCAAGAATATTTTTGAAATAATTGTTAAAAACTTAGACGATCCTTCTTAGTATAAATTTCCATGTAAAGGAAAGGTCTTTCAACATATGTAGAATCTCTCCCTTCCATCTCTGAAGAATGGTTTTTTTTCTACCATATTTTAATAAACACATTTTTTTTCTGTTGAGTAAATATTCTATTATCAGCCAAATCAAGTTACAACTTATAATAATTTCAACATTGTCAATTCTGAATAATGCTAAAATATCAAACTATAATACTACAAATGAATTCCTCAGATTGCTGTTAAGAAATGAAATGAGCCTTATTTGTAAGGAATTTATCTACCAACTGCAAGCCACGCATGTTTATAGTTTGAAGAAATAGCTAGATTAAAGTAGTATGATAGAAGTATCTGATAAATAACCTGGTTAGAATGCACATTCAGAGCCTGTCCCATCCGGCTTGGACAATTTTCAGTACATAAAGCTGTGCAGGATATGCAATCATATATTACCACATAAAGTGATTAGAAAAAATAAAAATCATATGTTACACCATGCACACATGTGGGGCTTGAGAAAACTGCAACTAATTAATGGCAGAAAGGAAGAAAATAAATTTTTAAAAAAGGCATAGGCTGGTGCATAGTTCAGTGGTTGTGTGTTTATCTGTTTGTTACATGGGGGATGCTGAGTTTCATCCCCTACAACACAAAACTAATCACACCATAAGGAATGTTCTATATGTCCCTCTTTCTCTGTTTAAATTGGGTTTTATTTTTATGGATATTACTAACTTGCCTGCACATAGGCCTGTGTAAGGGTGTCAGATCTCCTGGAACTGGAGTTACAGACAGTTTTCAGTTGCCATGTGGGTTATGGGAATTAAATCCTGGTCTTCTAGAAGAGCATCCAGTGCACTGAATCACTGAACCAACACTCTAATTCCACGTATGTCTCTTTCAATGACTCCAAATATTTTCTGTGTAAAATAAAGCATGGGGGTGGGGGTTCAAAGAGCACCCAGGCTTAAACTTTCAAGGCAAATATTATTTGTCTAGACTTCTGACTTAGGCGACATAAATGCCAGCAATTTGAGAAACAACTGTTAATCAAACTATTAGTGACTCTATCTACATAGAACTTTACAGCTTTCAAGATGTCATATCTATTTATTTTACTTAATATTTATAATGACTTATGTGAAGTCTCTAACTGGATCTCTGTTTTATGAATTAGGAGTTATATACTCTGAGGGGTTGAGTAGCTCACCCAAGATTATGGAAAACTGAAGGGCCACTGGCAATTAAAGTTGAATATGGGTTACAAAGAAGGCTGAATTGGCAAAGTGCTTGCCACATAATCATAAGGATTTGAGTTCAAATAATTAGAAGCTCTATAGATTAGACAAGTAATTCTCTAGTCTTAATGTGATGTGAGGTAGGCCAGGGTGTATAAAGTAATACACTCTTGAAATCCAGCTATCCTGGAATAAGCAATTAAAGCAAAAAACTCATAGTGGTGTGGTGATTTGAATGAGAATTCCCTCATAGGTTCATATATTCCAACACTTATTTCCCAGTTAGTAGAACTGTTTGGGAAGGATGAGAAATTATGGCCTTATTGTAATAAGTATGTCTATGGGAAAGGTTTCAAAATCCAACGATATTCCAAGTTTGTCCTCTCTGGTTCTTACTTATGGATAAGGATGGGAGATCTCAACTCCTGCTCCATCACTACACCAGTCAGCTTTCTACTATGTTCCATGCCATGATGATCAAGGACTCTAATACTTTACAACTGTGAATCCCAAATTAAAAGTTTTCTTTAATAGGTTACCTTGGTCATGATATCTTGTCATGGCAATGGAAAAGGAACTGAAGCAGGTGTTAATTTTGTTAATTTGATGGAGTCTGGGATAAACTAAGATATGCTATGTTAGGATTCTGTCATGTATAAATTAACTGGAGCTGTTGGACCATCATCAGAATGGACACTAATTCTGGCAGCAGCTCAGATATAAAGAGAGCCCTGCGAAGCAGGTATTGCCTTATTCTGACTTTCTTTGTGCCTTGTAAAATGAATGTTCTTGGCCTGTTGCTGTTTCTGTAGCTGCCACCCTCCAGTGACATCTAAGCTTAACTCAGTCTCTATTCTAAGGTTGAGTGAACACTGCAGTCTCTGAGAATCCTCTAGGCCACAAATTGGAACTTCTAAAGCTTCCAGCCCCAGTGGACTTCAGTACCTAGTGGGTTATTAGCCTAATTAGTTGGCAGACAGCACTGTTGAAATGCCAGTTTAATAAATTACTTTTGCAGAATATATGTATTCTGTTAGTTCTCCTTTTCTATATAATCCCAACACAGACCTTCTCTTAAAAAATGAATGTTAAAAACTTACATCTTTGATCCCTATACACACACAAATACACACATGAGAGAGAGAGATAGATAGATAGAGAGATGGGGGGAGGGAGGGAGGGAGGGAGGCAGAGACAGAGACAGAGACACAGACACAGACACAGAGAGAGCTGGATCAGACCACAAAGCTCTACTGCTGTCCAAGTTACAGTGAGAGCCTCCCTTAAAGCAAGTTTGCCTGTCTTTAAGTACTAGTTACTGCTTCTAAATTGGTTCAGAGTTGTTTGGACTCTGAAGAAATGAGATGATGAACACCTCACCCAATCTACTTTATAAAGGTACAGTCAGTATCATCTGAGTGAGTCTCTTTAACTACTCAGCTTCATGCTTTTATTATTTTCAGAAAGTAGTTTAAGTTTGGAAAATTTTTGAGAAACTGCAAAATTAGGTATTTTTGAAAGCATTATACCACCCACTGCCTATTCTCTAAACTGTAAAGATCTCTGAATCCCTCCTTACCCCCACTCGATTGAAGTGTTCCATGGCCTCATAAGGTTAGCTGATGCTGCCCTTAACTAATGAATGCCAATTGTAGAGGAAGCTAACATGAATAAGAGTGTATATAATGGGTAAGATTCTGGAATCTTTAATTCATGAATTTCCTAAGGAGGAGATTATATTCAGTATACTCAAGCTTGTTTAAAATGTAACTTTTTAAAAGAAAAGAAATACTTCAACAAAATTTTGTTCTATAAAGCACAGCTTGAGCGCTTTGTCTTGTCACAGCTGGGGAATGACCCAGAAATCATTTATTTCTGCTTCTGCATAATATTCAAGAAAGGCAGAGAGGAGAAGCAAACTGCTCCTTTGCAAAGTGAGTGTTAGAGCTCATGATCCGGTTCTTGGCCCTCTGACCTACATCAGTGACATTTCCCATCACACACTCCTTTTTATGAATGGATAGAAATCTATGTTACAAAACCAGCTTTGCCACTTGAGACTTATTAGGATTAGACATCCTGTTAGCATTCATCTAGGCATCATATAGTAAAATGTCGCTATGAATCTACAGCATTTATGTACTACAGTTTATTTACCATAAATTCAATATATTTTAAACAACTGTTCATTTTCTGAATTCATCAAAGAAAGTGAATCTTATATAAAACAATTTAATATTGTGTTTCATTTCATACACATTAGCATCTTTGTATAACTATACATCGTGTTTTAATAGGGAAAAATGAAGTCAGATGGTTGAATGCTTTCTATATTCCAACCACTTTATCTATAATGTCTTCAGTGAGTTCCTGGGATAAATAAGATAGTAACTTCCTTTCTAAAAGGATAAAAATTAGAC
Organism: Micromys minutus; assembly: GCF_963924665.1. NCBI lineage: Eukaryota > Metazoa > Chordata > Mammalia > Rodentia > Muridae > Micromys > Micromys minutus. Next base: position 52,714,285 of record NC_137976.1, read on the forward strand.
TAAGAATGGCAGCTTTCAAAGTCTCCTGGCCAATAAGTAGAAGACTCAAGTTTTCAGTATAATTTTGTCTAGACAATTAATTCATTATTTTGTGCAGTATTTTCATTATTTAAATTTTTAAACATGTATATCATGTTTTGATCAAATCTACCTGCCATTCTCTTTCTCTCCAATTTCTTATCTGCCTTACTATTTTTCTCTCAATTATTCTCTCTCTCTCTCTCTCTCTCTCTCTCTCTCTCTCTCTCTCTCTCTCTCTCTCTTTCTCTCTCTCTCTGTCTGTCTCTCTCACTCTCCCTCTTCCCCTATCTCTTTCTCTCTCTAGTCTCTCTCCTGTCTAGTTATGTGTATTTCTCCATCTGTCTGTCACTTTTTTAATCTGTGTCTGTCTCTCTCAATCTCTCTCTGTCTCTGTCATTGCCTCCCTCTCTCTGTCTCTCTGTTTTGTGCCTTTCTGTCTCTGTCTCTCTGTTTTCTGCCTTTCTGTCTCTGTCTTTATGTGTCTCTGTGTGTCTGCCTCTCTTTCCCTCTCCCTCACCCCCCCCCAACACACAGTTAAATCCATTGGTCAACTTAGGCTTGTTTATAAGCATGGTGCCTGAAGAATACTCATTCATTATTCTTTACCCTTTTCTCTTTGTTGCTAGAGAAGGGGACAATGAGAATGTATAAAATACAAGAGAGTAAAGACATCTGATGTATCATCCGATGTTTCATTACTATTCTCAGTAAGGAACAAAATGTATCTTAATATTTTTGTGTTTTATGAGTCTGTCAGTAATGCACACCTCAAGACAAATATCACCATCAGAGAAGATAAGAAAGTTCATAAATTATCCTTTTGTTCTTTCTTTTCTTTGGCTCTCATGTTACATTCACAATCACACCACGGGCATTGGATGTGTTTGTTGATCAGGCACATAGAAAGCTGAAATTTTTAAATGAAAACAGGACAGTTTATGGGATTCAAAATTGCTCTGGGAAATGAAAACATGGCTTCATTTATTAATAGTCACTAATGGTGTATAATCAAGGCAAACACTGCCACACAAATAACCAATTAGGTGGCTTATTTGAAGAGCAAGCAGTAACTGATTTAGACCTTTGCTCATTATTCTTATCTACTGAGCCCTTTACCTCTCAAGTCTATAGTAGAAAAGAGAAATATAAATGAAATAGTATTATATTAAATTACATTTTAAATTATCTTGATAGTTTACATCTACCTCTTAATTTAAATGTTATTTATATCAACATTTTTATTCTATAATTGTGCTAAACTATTAAAATACTGTAACTTCTCACTTATCCAGAAGTCCGGATTGTCTGAAGTTTGGGATAAAGGCCTCAGAGAAGGCAGAAATATCCTCCATAAAATCCTGTCCTAAGGTACTTAGGGATTCCCACAGAGCTTTATTGACATTTAACTTATGTGGTTCTTTTAAAGCTTAGTCATTTGGTTTCTCAGACTCTGTTAGCCAAATGGAAGTAAATGAGAAGGAGTCAGAAGAGATGGCACATGCAACATCCAAACATGTACTGTTGATTTCTGATATTCTGATTTCACAATTCCCCAACCCCAGGTACACTGAGAGCTATCATAGGTCTCAAAAAAGGGCTCTGTATCCTTAATGATGATTATCATGTTCTTGTGAAGCCCGACTTTGAACAATTGTGTCGAATTCTTGTGGCTGAAAAATGACCATATATGCATTATTGGAATTACTTTTTCTCACTGAGTAGTAATACCTTTATCCACTCACTGATGTGTGTGTGTGTGTGTGTGTGTGTGTGTGTGTGTGTGTGTGTGTGTGTGTGTGTGTGTGCATGTGTGTGTGTGTGTGTGTGTGTGCACGCACATGTGTGCTTTTTTATTTTATGGAATATGTTTTATTGTTTGAGAATGTCCTACATTCTTATAACCATTGAAGTAGAGTCTTGGTAAAGAATATTGAAATTAGTAGGAAGCAAGAAATGCCGGATATATTTTGGGAAGAAGGAATTCCATGAGTTTTATTGAGTTAAAAAAGCAGCAAGGAAGCTAATGTTTGGAGTATGGTCCAAGTTAAGCTAAATTTGGAAGGTGACCAGAAAACTGTTTTCGTCCTTTCAAGTCTGTATTTATTGTTGAAGTCTCTTCTTACCATAAGTTCAGTGAATCTACTCTACATTTTCCCTGAAGAGTTTTATCCTGCAATAATGAATGATTCTGAGATTAGTGTGGGTTGACTAAATTAAGAATACCTCAGGGGAAAAAAATTATGAGATTGAAAAAGCTGAAGGTCTTACTCAGAAAGAGCCCATGAAGTCATTTTCCCCTAGATATGTCAGGGCCATAAGTGAATTCTTACAAAACTACTGTACTAGTATCCGGGGATGGGCCACCTAGGGGAAAAAAGAATGGAAGAAGAAAATGAAAGAAGTGGGTTGTGGCTTATAACTATAAACTCACCCTCCAGTTAAGTACCAATGGTTTGCATTCCTGAATGTGTCTATACAATAAGGAAACAGATTATGAAATTAAGAGCACACATTACTGATAATGATAATAATGAGAAAATTAATTGATTATAATCCTAAAGAAAATATCCTGTATGTTTTATCAACCATTGTCTCTCTTGTCACTGTGACGAGGCATATTTGGTACATGGTAGCTTCATGATTTCAGAGATGCCAGTCTAGGGAGTTTTGCTCCATCAATTTTAGACCTCCAAGTGAGAGAAAACATTGTATAACTGCTGGACTGTCCTCAGAGTAGTCGGTTCACCTCATAGTAGGCAGAAGGCAGAGAGACAGGTGAAGAGCTTGTTAAAGTTATAACCTCCAAGTTCTGTATTGTAGTGATCCAGTTTCAACAAATAAGTCCAATCTCCTAAAAATTTTACAGCCTTCCAAAGTAGTTTAATCAACTGGGAGCCTAGAGTGTAAATATGAGATAGAGTGAGAGAGGTTTTAACTATTTTTCTACAACTGCATGAATCCAAGTACTGGAATGAGATGAATTTCCCTCTACTTCCATACATTATCTCTCTAATATTCTGCTAAAAACCAAATTATTGGGAGAAAGCAGGAAGCTGTACAGAAGTAGGAAATGAGTATTCAATGTTAACAGCAAACAGAGAGCCTCTCATCAATACTTCTTATCAGCTGTGTGTACATTCATCATTAAAATAGAAACCACACAGTCCTTCATGCTCCTCCTATCAAGATGTAATTAACAGTGATGATATGAGTGTTAAAATTCTATGACAGAAGAACTTCTGGTTTTATTTAAATTATTTGCCTGTGAATGTTTGAAACTTTCTGTATGTAGATGTGACACAGTGTATATGTAAAATTTCATAGGTTTGCACATGTGTAAAGAGCCCAGAGGCCAACCTCAAATCATTTTCCTCTAAAGCAGCCCCCATTGGTTTAGCTCTGTGTCAGTGTCTCCTACTTAAAGAGACTTGGAGAAAGAAGACTGTCTGGTTTAGGCTGAGTGAGGATGGAGCTCAGGCAGATCCTCATGCTTCTGTCTGTGCTTCCCCAGAGTCTGGATTATAAGCAGCCATTCCCATGACTGTTAAAGATCAAACTCTGGTTCTCATGTTTCCACAGCAAGCACTTTATGAGCTGAGGACTTCTGTGCATTGTTTAACTTCTTTAGTGATTTGGGGTAGCCAACTTTCTATGTTACCAAAACCAAAGTACATAATGGTACTGTTTACATGGAGAGGGGGAAAATCCAATTCACAGTAGCATTAAATATCTTAGAACAAATGTAATGAAAGAAGCGAAAAGACTTATAAATGAAATTTTTAAGACACTGGGGAAAAAACAGAACTTGAGCAAGGTAGTGGAAGATGGAAACATATCCCACGCCCATGGGTTGGAAACATTAATATTATGAAGGTATCCATCCTGCCAAAAGCAATGCAAGGATTCAATGCAGTTCCCATCCAAATTTCAAGGTATTTACTTTTATAAAACTCATGTCAAAATTATTAGTAATATGAAGACACTAGCTTCTACAAGGTCAGCTCTGCCTTTTTCAGGCTTTTGAGGGAGTTACACTAACCACGATTTTTAAGCTTGATCTGGTTGTTGAACATTTTTCCTGAGTCTGCATGAGACATTGCATGGCTTCTGGATAGAATTAAGTCATTGCATGACTTCTGGATAGAATTAAGTCATTACATGACTTCTGGATAAAAGGAAGTTGCTGCATGACTTCTGGATACAAGGAAGTTATTGCATGACTTCGGAATAGAAGGAAGCCTCCATTCACAAGCTGTGAAGATTCTTAGAGTTCACTTTCCTTGTCAAAAATGAAGAGCAGAATGAGATAGAGAGACTGAGTCTCAATCTCTCTGAATTTTAAAACACTGATCAATTTGAACCTTTTGAGTCTTAGTTTTGCCATCAATGATATGTGCTCTCCATCTGGTTTACCCTAATATGAATGCATTTACAATAAAAATGAGATAATCATCTCAAAGTGCACTATATTCTCTAAAAATCTGGAAGCTCTACACAACTGACTTGTACAATGTAGTCCTAATAAATGTTTATTGAATATCCATTCAACAAAGAGCAGGCCAGTATTAAATATGGTTTAGAGTACAGCCCCTGAAATAATCTCTTCCCATTCCAAAGCCAACTCTAAAGTTAAGGCGAATAGCTGGACACATTATTTCGATGTGTCTGTTTCCTCAGACATAAACTAGAGAAATGGAGATTTGATTTTTAGTTGTTATGAAGATCAAGTAAGACATTGCACAGAAAACAAACAGCAGTATATTGCACACAAGTAAGTATTTCATTAGATAACAAATATGCTAACATGTATTCTCTTACTGAGATTAACATGAAAGCAGTTAAAGGGAGGTGCAGATATTATAAGACTCAGTATATTGCATTGCCTGACAGAGTCCTCTTCTGAGTGTTGTTGGGGGAAGGGGTGCTAAGGTATATGGGTAAAGATAGTTTAAGTCAATAGCTTCTGTACTATCCATATTGTTTCAGGAAGGATAATAATTTCTGTAAGTTCAACAGGTCCAGAAAAATTATCAAAAATATACAACCCAGTCTATTTATCCTTTCTATTCCACTGGAATAATATTAAAATAATCCCAAAAGTCATGGACAAAAAAAGAAACTTTAAAAATAGCTAATTAGGATAAAATTCTCTGGCATCAATGGAATGAGAAGACTTTGGTCCAGAAAGGCTTCTTATCCCAGTGTAGGGGAATGTCAAGGTGCTGAGGTGTGACAGGGAGGTTGGGAGAGGGAGCACCTTCCTGGAGGCAATTCGAGGGGTGGGGATGGGTTTGGCAGAAAGAGATAGCATCTGAAATGTAAATACAGAGAATTTCCAATTTAAAAACAAGAAATAGGTAAGGCATATTACATACTACATTAATTTCATTTCAGGCAAATAGAAATACTGGACAATTTAACACATAGAGATGTTATTTTCTGTCTTGTGTATTCTTTCCCTATTTCCCTACCTAATGAATTTGGAACTTTACCAACACACAAGTGTGCCTTCCTGTCTCACAGGCAGACCTAACCAGCTCTTTCCAGTGGTCTCAAAATAACTCCTTTGTCTTTCAGCAGCAGCATGTTATGTGACATCAATATTGTTAACCTCTGTTTTTCTTTTTCTTTCTTTGCACAATGACAGTTCCTCAGAGAAGAGACCTCTACTTAAGTACCTAAAGCAGTCCCCAATGGTACATACTCATAGAAGAGTACTATTACATTCTTTTCTTCTTGACTGAAATAAAATGCCTCATTTTACCCCATTTGAACAAAGTTTAATCCAATCTATAGAGCTGGGGTGGCCTCTACTGATGACTGCCTTTAATCCCAAGTCTTTGGAGGCTTTGGTGGAAAGATCTCTCTAAATTTGAAACCAGCCTAATCTACATAGTGAGTAAAAGTACAGCAAGGGCCATGTAGAAAGAAAGAACCTATCTCAAAAACAATTTAGAAAATTCAAGTTTATTACCCATATTATTGTATGATATGAAATATTTAGTTTATTAAGATGTTTTGTTATTGACTTTTAAGCAAAGAAATTCAAAAAAAGGAAGACAGAAAGAAAGACCTTTCAATGAGGTATGTGAGCTTCTCAAAACAGATTGGCTCTTTTTCAGATTTCTAATAACTTGTATTAAGAATCTACAAATCTTTACAATGATAAAAACAGCTTCATTTTATAGGTTTATTGCCCCAGAGCTCTTCACTTCCTGTCACTATTCCATAAACACATTTGCTATGTTTGACATAGATTTTTATCAGGACTTCAAAAAATCAAATTTGGTTGCTTATCTTATTTCTCTAGAGTGGAAACCAGGTTTTCCCGCACTGTCTGGTGTTAGCCATTAATCTGAAGCAATTATATATATCAAGATAGGTGCCTCCTAGCCAAGAAAACAAGGATGATATTCCGTTAACACACTTACATTGAGCTGGAAAACAACTATTTCTGTTCTCTCCTTTGTTTGCCTGATTCATTGGCTCAGCCAGAAAACTTTCTTCTGCCTACAAATACCACCACCTTCTGTGTTTTCATCTCCAAACTTTTGTTCAGAATCCTGGGTGTCTATATTTATTACTTGATTCCCTTTGCAAAGAAAGTAGCAACTTGAATTTTCTGACCACACAGCTATTTGACTGTATGCCTTGCATGCAACAAATACAAAGTTATACACCAAAACTCGGTCTCCATAATGCATGTTTCCCTGTGAACCACAGGCACTAGTCTTGCATTGCACAGGAAAGCAATCACTTACCTGGTACTTTTCTTGAAGTGTTATTCATTACTCGCTAGTGTTTTGCTTCATAAGCAAGTCTTTCTGCTCTTAGCATGAATGAGAAAAATAATAAAGAATGTAACTCCTGTCCTAACTGATGGCTGTAATGGCCACAGAAAACAATAACACAAACTTAGTAGCTCATACTTGTAATACTGAAAACAAAAAAAAAACAAAAACAAAAAGAAACAAAAAAAAAAAAAATGTCATGCTTGTGTGACTGTATGTTCCTAAGATAAAAAATGGGTAACAATCCAAAATAAAGGCCAAAATTCAGCATACATTCACTGGAAACATAGTTACAGTAAATTATGAGAGATAGCAAAAAGTTGAAATTAAAGGATGGTCAGGAGAAAATGAAAATTTTGAATAGAATGGATTATCTTCATCTTTGAGAGGTAAAGAAAGCCTAAAATTAGATATACCTACTTTTGTTAAATTTATCTATTAATTATATATGAGTATACTGTCGCTGTCTTCAGACACACCAGAAGAGTGCATCAGATCTCATTACAGATGGTTGTGAGCCATCATGTGGTTGCTGGGAATTGAACTCAGGACCTCTGGAAGAGCAGTCAGTGCTCTTCACCACTGAGCCATCTCTCCAGCCCAAGCAGTCAGTGCTCTTAACTACTGAACTATTTCTCCAGCCCAAATGTATCTATTTTAAACAGAAGAACTGTCAGTGCCTATGGGTCTACCTGGATAATTATGTATTTTTTCTCCAGTGCATACTTCATACTTATAAAATCCAGGATGCACAATTGCTCACTAAACAACACAGTAGTGATTTTACTAAATTTGTTAGTATTGATAATTGCACTGAAGGAAATTCGCCAGCCAATCACCTTCAGTACCATTCCATCTGTTCAAATCCAGCAAGTTTGAAAGGCTTGCTGCACAGCTGTGTTTAAGACTGTGTAATGACTTTAAATCCAGGACACAGACTCTTTTTGCATGTCCAATCAATTGGTTAGAAATCTGATCCTGTGCTAATAGGTCCGTGCACATTAAAATTCATTCTTTACAAATGGCTCCTGAACTGGAGGCTGCATGCAAACTGGATAGTACCAGACTGGTTTTTTCTTTGCTTCACTTTCTAGAAAAGTGTTTTTTCACATTGGGAAAGAAACTATTGTTTGAAGAATTATACATTGAAAGGAAAAAATGTTCACAATGTATTATTTTAAATTTCTAAATTAGTATTTGTGGGCTTGTGATGTTGTATTCTTACTAATTATAAAATTATGATCATGTGTTACAATCGCAATTTCATCTCTGATATAAAATACACTTGAAATAAATCGATTGGCTAAACCACTAACAGAATAAATGATAGAGTACACCAAAAGTAAAGAATTTGAAATACGGAAAGTGAAGCAAGGTTATGTAGTTCTCTAAAGTGTGCATTCAGTTAAATATCCTTTGTCGGTTTCTTTGCTACCTTCCACAGGCAACGGTTTTGAATCCTAAGTCTAAGATTTCTTCATGTCAATGGGCAGTCAACATTACTAATGTTGGTTTGGTTTTCTCACTCTTCGTTTTTATTACAGATGACATGCTAATAATACACAGCTTCATGCTTCTAAACCCTGCATACGATCCTGTTAGCCTACCTTGTTTTCATAATACTGTGACACAATATTAATCTGTGTAAACCAGTGTTTGGCATGAAGCTGTCCAAATCATAGCAGTGAATGAAGCATAAAAATGTCATGACATGATTATCAGACCTCAGCAAAGAAGCACTGTAATTGTCACGTCCTAATTTTCTAAGCTAATGGGGAACTCAAACTTTTCTTTACCACTGTATTGGTTACATAAGAGTCTTATGGACCCACTTGAATCAAGGCCAGTTCCACTGGACCTTTAAGGAAAATCTTATGCTAAAAAAAAAAAAAATGTGGCCCCTGTTTATTGTCCCAAGAAATATGGAGCTTATTTAAGTGACTAAACAATCCTATGGTTATCAGTGAAGAGATCAAAAGTTGAACTGCTGAGGAATCAAGCAAACACAGCTAGTCCTTGGGAAGAAGAGCTATATTCTAATTCATCCTTCTGCCCATCAAGCATGGGTTTCTGCAGGTACTTGAACCAACTTTTAAAATCAAATTCATTGATTGAGTTATGTAACAGATCACCCTCTTCAGAGCTGAAATTCCTTAAGTCACCCAATGCTATAGTATTGAAAGCCTTGTTTTTAATCATAAATGCAAAGGGGCAAGATTGTTGTGTATAATGCCTTTGAACTCTTGTCCTTTGAAAAAAAAGAGACAGAATAAAATTGAATGTTTATTTTAATTAAAAAGATAATATGTTTTCCATAATTTCCTATGCGATTTTGGAGAGGGCATATTTCTTTTTAAATGTATAAGAGGCAGAGTATCTCTGAATTATAAATAAGGGTCAGAAAATAGAAAAAAAAAAATGTATCTGAGACCGAGAAGAAACATAAGAAGTTCAATTTCCTCTTTCTTTTGTGTGCACTCATTTTTCCTATGACTCTTCCTTCATTTCTTCAATTGGCAGTACCATCTATGTGTTCATGGAGTAGGATCAATCAAAGAGATGAAACATCACAAACATTTATGCCTTATGCACCCAACAGTTCATTTACGGCTACATTAGCAGACATTTCCAAAACACAGAGAGCCAAGTAAACCAAGAGGCACAAGGCAGAACATTATACCTGCCCCTCATTCCTATCATACTAGAGAAGGAACTGCTTCTGTAACTATGGTTTCTAGTACTAATTTGCCATGCATTAACAAAATATACAAACTTCTACATACTCTTTTATTGGGCACAATTCAAACAAATTAAGGATTCGTAGGTGAAAGAGTACTTCTTCAAACAGTGATAGGCAAGTGACCCTACAATTGGAAATATTTTAAGTCTTTTCTTTTCGCTTATGTTCTATATTTCTCATTAAATGAAATACAATATTGTGAATAAAATCTGCCACTTTTAGAAATATAAGGTAAGAAAATACAAAACAAATACTCATAGTTTCTCATATTTGAGTCATGGCTTAGACTTTCAAATTTTTGAACATATTTATTGTGATTAAAATCTAGAAAAGTATTTAAAGCGCTTTGACTCTATTCTTGCCCTATATCTGCTGTGCCATACCTCCTTTTAAAGTTCTAAGGCATCAGAGTAACATTAGTTTTAATTAACTTTAAATTTTCTTTGTTTTATATCAGCTCCAAGTAATTCCATGTTGATAGTAAATAACATTAATTTCATTTTAATATTTATCTTATAACTACCACGTAATACTTGATCATGTTTTAGACTATTAAGGATTACCAAGAACTACATTTCTAACATTTTGCAAAACCATAAGACACATTTAAGGGACGGAGAAGTAGGTTAGTCAGTAAATGATTCTTATAGTAGAATGAAGATCTGAATTCAAATCCTAAAACTTAGTTAAAAGTGTGGGTGTGGTGCTATGTGCTTATAATCTCAGCATTGGGAAGCTAGAAGCATATTAATGCCCAGTATATTTAAAGCATATTAATGCCCAGTATATGCTGGCTTCATCCCTGGGTTTCAAGTCCCAGGGGATCAACTTGTCTCTTAGGAACAACAATCAAAGACAGGGATCTTCACACTTGTGCACACACATGCACACTCATTTATACTTCAAAGTTCCATTTAAAGTCAGGTATTTATACTTAATTCAGAAAATAAGTGATTGTTTTCAAACAATAAGTTATTCACAATGAAAATTAGAGTGACTAAGAATACCCAAATACTAACAATTCATCAAAATGATTTTATTTACTTTTGTAGAAAACATGAACATATTAGTTTAGAGGTCTAAGTTTGGTGTTTTAACATGAGTATTGGGGCACCTAAAAATTATGTTTCTAAAACGTGATGTAATGTTACAACCTCATAATGATTCACATAATATTAAATTTAATCATCTTTCTTTGTTACTGACCTGATAGGAAGTTTTTCATGCTTTATACTACAAATTGCAGTTCTGTATACAGGGATAAAGAAGGCACTGAGGTGGAGAGGGTGATTGGGAAAGAGAGAACCTTCATGGAAGCAAGTTGAGGGGGAAGAGGGTAGGGAGTGTAGGGGGGAGGGTATAACATTTGAAATCTAAATACAGAGAATATTCAATAAAATTGAAAAAAAGAAAATATATATGGATTTATGTATGTTGTGTTTAGATATGTTTCTTATAATATAGCATTAAATTTGTGTCTGTCTATGTTTGTGTGTGTGTGTGTGTGTGATTGTACAATTCATTGAGAATGACTTTTCATTTTAAATAATCCATATAGAATGAGCTCACTGACAAGGACAGTCTTCAGAAGCTTTCCATTGGATTGTAAGTGGCTCTCAAACACACATACAAGAACACAGAACTCTCACAGCCTAGGGCTTAAGGCATAACAAGTTATAATGAAATAAGCAGATATAACCATATAAAAGAAAACTGCAGCTTTGCCAGCCATCTGAGAGGCTCCTGTGTGTGCAAGTGCTGGAATATTACCATTTCAAGGGTCCCTGCCTTCCTCTTTCTTCTATAAGAATTGCCACCTGTGCAATTTCTGCAGAACACTTCACATGTCTGCACACTTACCTGAAAGAAAAAGAAAAACAACAACAAATTAAAAAATAAAGCATTAACCATATTTTTATGGTCAATTTGTTTTTACAAACTTAACCAAAAGAAAGCAATTATGTGTAATATAACAGACATTTCTTAAATGCTATATATGCATTGGGGTCTCTTTTCTTTTTTCTCTTACAACTTGATTTTGAAAAACGAGGGATACATGTACAGATTTTTAAAGGCATTTTGGCGTAACACTATATGAATATATTTTTGTCAGTACTTAATTATTTTAGAGGTTTGATAGCATGCATTGAAATCCCACTAGTTACCATAAGCATAAAGTACATGTAGGACAGTACGTAACATGGAAACAGTCAATTTTCTTGGCGTGTATAGATTAAGCATTAGGATCTTTAAATAGCAAAAATTGCCACAAGGCTATATTCTTAGCTCTTGGGTTATTAATGATTTAAGGTCCAGGTGTACCACACTCTGAGAGGGTGCTATACATTTATTTATTTTTCCTAAGAACAACTGAGGCTTTCTTTTCTCACATCAAATTCTTCATCCTTTTTTTTCTTATATCACACCCTTAACTATTTTGTGAAACCTGATGGTTTCTTAACTGTTATTTGTGATAATATTTAATGATACTGATATTGAAATGAGGACTTCAAACATATTAGGCAAGTGGTCTGTTGCTGAGGTGATTCTCAGCCATCTTTATATTTTTATTTATCTAATTTTCATATAGGATATTAGTTAAGTCTGTCTTGAACTCACTTTTATCTCAGAAAACCCTTCAGTGGCCTGACTTCCCTTCTCAACTTCCATATAACTTATCTTGAAATCAATCATTCAAATATCATAACTATGCTTTATTTATTTATCCTATCAGAAACAAGGTCTCAATTCAGTGCAGAAGAAAATAGGAATTGACATATATCATTGTGCATTTAATTAATCAGTCATTGTCTTCTGACCTTGACCTAAAATTCCACATTGCACCAAAACATCCTTGCCTGTAAGTGGAACATTGTTGAACAAGACAACACAGAGAATGTTCACATTTCTTGGCTCTTAACCATGTCTGAATGTATAAAAGAAAATCACTATCTACTGGCTATTTGCTTTGTTTGGTTCATTTCTGAGCCATAACAAATGTAGCCAATGCCACAAAGAAGTTACCATGTCAACAGGAAAGAACTGTCCCCAGGTATTTCAGGTATGCAAACTTCACTCCTCAAATTCTCTTTCATTAGCATCATGACAAATGTCGTGATTCACAGTTATTTCAGTGATACATATACCAGTCCTTGACTTAACTGAACTTTGGATTCCCACCCTCTCTAAGAGAGCTATTACTACACTCCATTAATAATTTCTAATTACTATCAGAATATCATAAACCAGACAAATGAGCCAAACTAGTTCCTAATCCCCAGAGTAAACAGAAAATAAAACAGAAAATGTACTCCAGATGAGCTCTGTCCTGCCACCTTTCAGGACATGCCTGTTAGCATTCCTCTCCACTACTGGATGCTACAGGCTTATATTATGTCTTAGCATCCACAGTGAGCTTTGGTAGGTGTTGGCTTTCATCCCACCCAATCTTCTCACAAGGAATGACTTTCTTTTGCTGGTCATGAGACAGGTCAAGCTGTTATCATAATAGAAGTTACTAGAGCAATAGAAGAGGCTTGGGGATGAGTAAAACCATATTACAGTCCTGCAGGTAACTGCTCTGTTGGTTCTGGCAGAGACTACAGACTAGTAAATGGAAAAAGGCTGGACAAGAATTATGGAGGGAGGTGGCTGCCAGGATGGCTACATTCAGAAACACAGTTAGGAAAGTATCAACAGTTTTCTAGTTGTCATGAGGTATACTCAGTTTGGGAAGAAAAATGTCTTTTTAATCATTTATTTATTTTAAATATTTTTTTCATTTTTGTCTGTTATAATTACCTAATTCCCTTCTTCCTTTTTGTCCTCCCAAATTTTTCCATATGTCCCCGTCTTGCTTTCTTTCAAAATCATGGCCTTACTTTTCATTAATTATTCTTAAATACATGTATATAACATTACTTATATAGGTTGCATTGTGCTTTCAATTTTTTCTTGACATAGAAAATTTTAGTTATCTTTCCTTAATTAATTATGAAAGTTACAATATTTAAAAATATTTTAAAACTCTGAGAAGTATAACAGAATTAATACTTCTATAGAACCCTCTTCTAATGGTCATATGGAGATCTTAAGATTGATAAAAAAAGAAAAGTGAAAACTATGGACTTATTTTTTATTTCTATACTACTACATTAGCCCTTGTGTTACTATATTTAAATGTATTATCTTCAACAAATCTCTATATCAAAAAGGTTAGCATATTTATGCCTCTATCAGCATTTACATAAGATTATGTTGTGTTATAAATGTTCGTATTTCAGTTTGTGCAGAAACAAAACAGCGTGTTTAATGTTTATGTGTTCATCTGTACATTTATAATTTCATTATATTAAATGACAATTTTGCTGTTAATTAAAAAATGAGATCCAAGCCTGAGCTACACATGGGGTCACAAGATCAGAGTCATACTTACTGTTTAAAGTACTGACCCTTGAATCGGTAATGAACTAAAAGTCAGTATATTTTAATTTAGCCTTAAAAGGGTCATAATAATAATATTCATTTAATGAAGTTTGATGGCTACTTCCACATTTATGAGGTTTCAAATTCTCATTAAAATTGAAGGGAGTTTAGAATAGCATCATCAGAGACAGTCTAACCCTGTAGCTAGTGCTACCTGTGGTCAAATGAATAGATCCCAGAGTAATAACACTAAGGTGTGAGCTAGAGTTCTAGGCTAATCAGGCTAGATGGGTTCAGCTATTAAACTACATTATACTCAATTTATTTTTTAATATAATCCAACAGTTAATCATGGTTCTCAACTTGATGAGGTTGTGAGACACCTAGGAGATTGGCAATGTGAACTTTCAGGTGGTTCTGTGACGTTTCTAAAGACAATATAATCATGAACATTCAGACCTAGTATATTTCCATTGACAGAATTTAAATTTAAATAGACTACAGGAAAGATGTGGAAATGTAGTAATTGAGGTAAGATGGCAGGAAGTAGGTCATTGGATGTGTGTTGAAGGACATATTTTGCCTGAAGCACTGGCATCTGTGCCTCTCTACCTCTTGGCTACTGTGATTTAGTGATAGTTACATACTCTTTCTGTGTAGTCCTCTGATCCCAATAACTCAGAAACACTGAATAACAAACTCATAAACCCAAAACAAACAAAGAAGCAAACAAAAACCATTTACCCATATCTCCAGAACTGTAAGGTAAAGCAAACCTTTTTCTACTTCAATTTGGTATTTGTTCATTTAAAAAAAAGAAAAAGAAAAATACAAAAGAAAATCCAAGTGATGTTCATGTTCTATATAGGAATAACACAATATAATAATGTTTAGCTTCTTTCTGCTTCTACAGGTTCTCTTGAATTCTTGTTTATTCTTGGGTAACCCCAATAACATTTCTTTTGATCTATTTTATTTAAGGTAGCCTGCAGGTAGAAGAGAAAGAGGGTCCTCCATATACAAAAAATGTTTCCCTTTGAACATGGAACCTGCTGGTGAATCTTCTCTGTGGAGATAGCTGAGAAAAGTCACTGAGGAAGGCCACTGTGCTTCAGGATGAGGATAAAAGTGATGTGGTTCATTCATGCACTCACAGTTGACCATGCCCTTCCAGGGCATCAACAGATTCTTATGCTGAGCTTGGGAAGGATTTCAAAAAGAACACTGAGAGATGCAGAGATACACATATAGGCAAGGGCAGCATTCTGAGTCCTAACATCATTTAAAAAATGAGCTAGAAAACTTCAATACTTAGACCTGAAAATAAGCTAGACAAATTTTGTTTTTGCCTGTGGTTTTGGGTTATTTTTTTTTTTTTTTGTGAGTTGGTTGGTTTGTTTTGGACTGTGAATCATAGGGATATGGTTTTAGTAGTACTTCGGTCTAAATTAGTTCCACTATTATATACAGAAAATGATACGGAGGAAGTAGCTAGTTTACAGACCAAAGCTATAGTTATAGGTCCCGTAAGATGGCAGAAGAGAAAGGGCTACAGAGAACAGAGAATGGAAATGGCAGGGGAGAAGAGAGAGAACAGCTGTTCTCTGATCTATATACATGTGCTTGTATATACATCATACACATGCATATATGAATAATACATACTTGCATGTATACACATAAATAAGTTAATAACTGCAAAAGAAAATAAAATATTAGGAGAAAGCATGTCTCATCTAATAACTGAAATAGAAATTGAAATACAGCCCTATATGAGAGGTGCCTAAATAATATTGTTTTCTTTCCTTTTTTTTTTCTTTTGAACTGTTGCTGTATAGCTTTGGCTGGTCTGAATGTTACTATGTAGACCAGGATGTCACCATGTAGACCAAGATGATGTCAAACTCAGATAGATATTCCCTCATCTGCCTCTTCGGTGCTGGGAATAGGGGCATCTACCACCATGCCAGGCTCACATGTCTAGTCTAAATATTATAACATTATAAATTACAACATCATGACAAAATTGTAATTAACATTAAATTCTTCTTCATATATTTAAATATATATTATACATTATGTAGATATGTGTATGGTTATGTTTATGTATGAGTATGTATAGGTGCTTGTGAATATGTGTGTATGTGTTTGTGTGTTTTTGTGTGTGGTGTGTGTGTATGTAAAGACCACTGAAAATTGAAATTTTCAAACCTCTCAAGTTCTAAATCAGAATGTTGTAACTAAGAACTTACAACCCTGTTCTCTGACTGAATGCTTCTCATTTTTTTTTTCATGTCCACTCAATCAGCACTGTAGAAGTCTCAAATCTAATTAGAAACTCCAGGACTACAAATCCAAGTTTTATCTTCACATAGTATCTGTTGCCTATATCCCTATTCTATAGACAAAAATAAATTAGTAGCATCATCATCTTTTGATGACCTAGGGAAGAGATAGAGAGATGCTGAAGGTAATCTTATAGCTATTTAGATAAGAAATGTTCTACTTCTTTGAACTAGAATAATAATTTAGAAGAGGTATTATATACCATAAGGGGGAGTGCCATATCACTTTGTCTTCTGAAAATATTTCTCAATTTTTGAGGAGGGGTACAACTAATTGGGATTAGATAACTTTGATTTTCTCAAGAGTTAAGATTGATACTACTCCACAAAATCTAGGAAATGCCCATCATAGAGTAAAACCTAAGGTTTCTTAAAATCAGCAAAGCCATTGCCTTCCAAGTGCACACTGAACATCAGCCATAAAAGAACTAATGACCAAACACTCTAATTACATCAGTACCACTTCTCTCTTTGCGGTCATTGTTTTTTGTGTGCCCCCTTCTGATGTAATTCTCCAATCAAGAGTTGGTCCTGGGGAGAGTGTAATGAGGCCTTTGCTTAACAGTTGGAGCTAATCAACAAGACAGTTTGACCAAAAAAAAAAAAAAAAAAGTTTCCTCCAAGGAACATTGCTCACAAGAAGAAGAGTAAGCTCAGATTGGCAATTGCTAGGTTCCTTGACATGGGGTCCTCAACCCATGATCAAGTCATGGATTCCAAGTATCTGGAAGACAGGCGTACAAGAACCAAGACAGCAGTACAAAAAGCAAACTATGCTATGCTGATTCATGAATTTTACAGCCAGATGAATTTCACAAGAAATATTTCACTTGAAGTTCCACATAAATAAAAATCATAAATAAATAATATTATGTAAGGACTAAACAGACCTGGAGTCCTGTGATAGTTTAATCAAAGCTTTGGCTGCTCTCAAATTAGATTTGTTTTCATTTTCTTCTGGCTCTATTTTTTTCTTTATGATAATGAAACAAAAGCTTTTCTAAAAACAGACAAAAACGAATCACTGCTACCTAGGGTAAAAATGCCTTTTACGTTTGCCCCAAAAGTCCTTGCAAACCTAATGCAATCAAAACAATGGCAAGAAAGTTCTAAACCCTTGTTGAGTAACCATTAATTATTCACTGAAAGAATCCATTGCTCCTGAGTAGATGTAAGCCTTGGGGGCAGGTACTGAAGGCGTGTTTTTTAATTGGTTGAGGCTGTTGGGTATAATTACAGCATTTTTTTTAAATCAAAGAAAGCCTTCTACCAACGTATTACAAAAGGCAGAATTTAATCTACTCTATATTATCTACAGAAATTGATTATACTGTATACAAGCATATATTGAAGCTAAGTGATCATTTACAAACACACACATACACACACAAACACACACACACACACACACACACACACACATACTAACACACACACCTAGAAATTAGTACTAATCAATGCCTACACTGGAATATTAGCAAAGTGTGTAGCTGCATTTCTAAGAGTCTATAAACATTATTTGAATAATTCAATGCTATATGATACTTTGTAATAAGCAGTGTCTTAAGAAAAAAATTACAATTTGTCTCATTTGATTCACAACTTTGCATAAAATGTGTGTCCATGTAAACAGTCTTGGATTTCACCACCTGCTCTCAGTTCTCTGGAGTTTTTCTACCCTAAGACTACAAAGAACAATTGAGGAGGTACCTACATCAATAGAAAATGGAATGAAAATAGACCCTTTTTTATCTCGTTGTGCAAGTGGATCAAAGATCTCCACATTAAACCAGGTACACTGAAACTATTAGAAGACAAAGTAGGGAAAACCTTAGAACACATAGGCACAGGAGAAAATTTTCTGAACAGAACACCAATGGCTGGAGCTCTAAGGTCAAATATCAACAAATGGGACTTAATGATATGGCAAAGTTTCTGTAAGGCTAAGGACACTGTCAAGAAATAAAAAAAAAGGCAGTCAACAGATTAGGAAAAGATCTTTACCAACCCCACACCAGAGAGAGGCCTAATATCCAATGTATACAAAGAACTCAAGAAGTCAGACACCAGAGAATCAAACAATCCTATTAAAACTGGGGTACAGAGCTAAACAAAAAATTTATCAATTGAGGAATATAGAATAGCTGAGAAGCATCTAAGGAAGTGCTCTACATCCTTAGTCATCAGGGAAATGCAAATCAAAACAACCCTGAGATTCCACCTCACACCAGTAAGAATGGCTAAGATCAAAAACTCAGATGACAACAGATGCTAGTGAGGATGTTGGTGGGGTTGTAAACTGGTACAACCACTCCGGAAATCAGTTTGTCAGTTACTCAGAAAATTGAACATAGTACTGCCTGAAAACCCAGTTATTCTAATTCTGGGCATATACTCCAGAGATGCTCCAACATAAAATGAAGACACATTCACCACAATGTTCATAGCAGCCCTATTTATAATAGCCAGAAGCTGGAAAGAACCCAGATGTCCTTTGGTAGATGAATGGATACAAAAATTGTAGCATATTTACACAATGGAGTACAACTCAGCTATCAGAAATAATGACTTTATGAAATTCCTAAGAAAATGAATGCACCTAGAGAATGTCATTCTGAGTGATATAACCCAATCACAAAAGAACAGACACAACATGCAGTCACTGATACCTGGATACTAACCCCAGAAAGCTCTGAACACCCCAGAAACAACTCACAGGTTATATGAAGCTCAAGAAAAACATAGGCCAAAAAATGAAAGCCTCAGTCCTTCATAGGAAAAATAATAAATGTATAGCACCCTCTCAGAGTGTGGTACACCTGGACTTTAAACCATTAATAATCCAAGAGCTAAGATATTCGCCTTGTGGCTATTTTTTGGTATTCACAGATCATTATACTTAATCTCTTCTCACCAAGAAATCTGTTTCTATGTTACATTCTGTCCTTAATGTACATTATGCTTATGGTAGCTAGAGGGATTTCAATGTATGCTATCAAACCTCTAAAAGAATTAAGTACTGACAAAAATACTTATATAGTGTTATGCCAAAATGCCTTTTAAAATTTGTATATGTATCCCTCTCTTTAAAAAAAAATAAAGTTGTAAAAGAAAAAAAAAAAAAAAGAAACAAACAATAACAACAAAAAAAGGAATTGGCAGGGCCAATGCCTTAGCTTGTATTTTCTCCCACAGCACACTCTGGATTATACAGGCAGAAGTTAATGATTTTGCATATAGTTAATAATATTTTCTCACCTGGCAGTTCATCCTTTACTCTACAAAACCAGAGGAGGAGACCATAGAAAAGCATCATTTGCTTAGCATGTTATAACACACTGATCTCAGGTAACTTTCTCTTTCCTTTGTTTTACCTTTGCTAGCTTCACAGTAACCTCTTTTTTCTTTGAGAAATTACTACTGTGTTCGAACTCCCTAACCTTACTGGCCCATGATATTGTTTCTCATTTAATTATAAGATCCTGCAAAGTGGAGATGCCTGACTCTTTATCTGTAACTGTCACTTTACACTTTTTTAGTCCCGCACACACCCATTCCCGAGCACTCTGAAACAAGCCCGAAATAGCACAATTAGCAGCTAGGATCTAAGCTATAGGATCAATGATCTTTTAAAAGCCTTCCACCAGTCTTGGCCTGTATATCATGTCTTATTAACATAATTTCATTGTTATGTATTTAATTTCCATTGCTCTATTAAAATTTTATCATTGTTCCCCCAACACAGTTAACTTCAAGTTATTTAGCCTGTTTAGGATTTTTTTTTTTTGACACCTGTCCACTTCCTGACAATGGAACTTGCTTCTACTCCATTTTAAAATACCTGTATTCTATTATAAAAAGAGATAATACTGTTTGCTAAAGCTTTGCAGCTAGTGAAATACTGAGCTCACACGCAGGTGTGGCTATACATTTAAAACCAACTCAGAAAGATGATGCAGGAGGCTGGAGTTTCTGATGCTTAGGAAACCTAGGAAGCTCCTTTCTCAGAGCAAACTAAGACAAAATACAGTCCAATTAAACATCTGCAAAAAGGCTCATCTCAGAATTATCTAAATTTTCTGAAGAAAAAGGACCTGACTAGGAGCCACTCTGTGATCTTGTTTCTAGGAAACATATTCTTCCTTACCATCTGCTGTCCACATTTTTTCTTCATTCTATCTATAAGCCACAAATGGAAAAAAGGCAGCGAAGCATAAAGCAATGGAAGGAAAGGGAATTTATGAATATTTCCTTCAATATTAAAGCAGTTGGTGTGTATGTAATAGAGTGAAAGCAATTTGCATGCTTGTCCCTTGTGTTCTTCACCAGAGATTTTGGTTCTGCACGAGACACAGATCATACCCCATGATCAAGGTATTTTCTCAAATATGCATGTATCTATTATCTAGGAATTGTCCCAAGTTTCATTTTCCTTAAATGCTATTCAAAGCACACCCAGATTTCACCAGGAACAAACCTGGCTTTGCTCATAGTACCCTGACAGCAGAGGTGCTGGGAAGTTGCTTTTATAATGGTGTCATCATCGCCCCAAGTCTGTGCCCCATCATTCTCAAAGGCCTTTCCTCACCCCACCCCTTCTCTTTCCAACAGGAACTGAAATGTAAATCGCATTATATTCTTGGCTCCATAAACTATGTCAATTTGGTTGGAAATAATATTAAATATGGAAATTCTTCCTCTCCTCTGCTTAAACCATTACATTTTCCAACCTCAGTCACACTGTTCTTTGAAAGAAAACAACTGCAAAGGCATCTGGGTAATGTCATTATGCTAATTTGCTGGTTATAATCTGTGGAAATAAAATAGTAGGTATTAGACTGAGGAATGATATAAGAAGAACAAAAAACACGGCAAACCTCAGGTTTCCCCTGCACGTGCAGTTTCCTCAGCTGAGCTCTTTTGAAAGATCTCTCTCTCTCTCTCTCTCTCTCTCTCTCCCTCTCTCATTCTCTTTCTTGACTGAAGACTGAAGATGACCATGATCCCATGATCTGATACTTACACTGGTCCTCCAGCTTATGAAGTATTGACAGGCATGAACTTACTTTTTTCTCAGTAAATGTTCTTTTTTCCCAATTTCACACATGCACACTATGTACTCCGATTCCCCGTCCATTTCCTTCACATTCCCAACAGACACCTTCCTCCTTAGAGATCTTACTCTTTTTGGAACTGTTTGGAACCCTGATTAAACTTTGTTAGACACTAACCAAATGAACTCAATGGTAACTGAGCCCAGAAGACAGAGGAAAGAGACTTCAGTTTCCCTGTGAAAAGGAAAAAGAGGGCTACTAAGTGATCAGGGCAGCTACTAGAACCAGGCCTTACAAAACAAAGATGGTGGTTTGCATGATAAAAGTCCCCCAGGGTCTTGGGAAGTTTGAGAGCTTTGTCCCAGTTGGGTGGTTGTATCTCTGGAGATGGGTTGTGAGCTTTTAAAACCCCACGGGACTCTAGGCCACTCTTTCTGTTCTCTGCATCCTAACAGTGGTTCAGAATGTGAGTTCTCAGCTCTTGCTTTCTCCATGCTTTGCTTCTCCAGTCCTGATCTCCAGTCTTCTGAAATTACGATCCCAAATGAACTCTCTCTCTCTTCCCTA
Source organism: Micromys minutus (assembly GCF_963924665.1). Classification (NCBI taxonomy): domain Eukaryota; kingdom Metazoa; phylum Chordata; class Mammalia; order Rodentia; family Muridae; genus Micromys; species Micromys minutus. The sequence continues at coordinate 52,736,228 of NC_137976.1, forward strand.
AGTTGTCTTGGTCATAGTGTTTCATCAGAGCAATAGAACTGTAACTAGTACAGCAGGCAAGGAGGTAGGCTTTCTCTGACTCTAGTGGACATTTGCACACAGCCAGCTTTAGTAACAACAAAAACAGAAAGTGGGAAGTGATGTTTTTCTTTCTCCTGGCTACCAGTGTGCTTTAGTGGACAGGATCTGGGGTTTTTCACCAGCCTATAAGCTCTTGACTGTTTGGGATCTTATTCTAGAAGGAATCAGAAGCCACAGAAAGCATTAGGTATATCCATATGGGATATGCCCTCCCTGCCTGAAATTCTCCAAATTGAAAAAAAGACAGATAGTCTTGCAGCTTTTCTCCTATCATATGAGCATGACAGAGCATCCTCCTATGAAACGCTAAAATTCAGTCTCTTTAGACTCTTAACTGTCTTTACACTTACTGAACCATTCACATAGGTCTGTAAGAATGTATTGTGTGTAATTTAAATTCTATGAGTATGTTCACACTGAATCAGATTTAACTCCAGGAAAAAAAATTTCATATATTCTAATTGGAATTCGGTGTAAATGGATGACCCTAATTTGTCTCAGACTCATACAGAGAATCCAGGTTGAAATCCATCTAATAATTAGAGAAACATTAAAAGGTAAACTACATGCCGTGATGCTCTATTTTGACACAGTCTTTCAGTTTGTCTGGAGATATAATGCACATAATCCCTCTACATTCTCCCTCACATAGTCTGGCAAAGCTGCTGCATTAGTGTAGCAGAAATGTATTAATGTATAAATGTAAATGTTGCTCAGCGCTTCAGCACTAGCTTGCTTTATGGAACATGGAAGGAGGATGAGGTTTTACATTTTCCAAGTTCGTGGTCACAGGAGCAGGAGGAGAGAGGTGGAAAGTCAGTGTGAGCTAGCTACCTGTTAAATCCTGTCTCCAACTGCCTTTTGCTAATAATATAGGAATTTTGGTCCATAGTAGGGCTTTTGGGCTTTCTTTTTTTGGGGGTGGAGGGAGAGAGGGAGAAAGAGAGGGAGAGAGAGAGAGAGAGAGAGAGAGAGAGAGGGAGAGGGAGAGGGAGAGGGAGAGGGAGAGAGGGAGAGGGAGAGGGAGAGGGAGAGGGAGAGGAGAGAGAGAGAGAGAGAGAGAGAGAGAGAGAGAGAGAGAGAGAGAGAGAGAGAGAGAGAGCATGTATAAAGGGGTTCAATTTATTTCAAACTTGTAAACCTAGGATATCAGACAGTTTGCAGTAGGTAACTAGGAACTTCAGCATAGCTAGCAGCAGGAACGTGAATTAGAAGGTGTTAGAAATTTTCATAAGATGTTGCTTCTCTTCATATTCTAGGGTGCCCCATATGTAGCATGTCAGAACTCAGTCCACTCTTCGCATTTCCTTTCAAGTGTTTGCAGTGCAGAGGAGTCGTCTCTGGTCTCGCTTACTGACCTCATGCTCACAAGTCCCTGGACGCTTTCATTCACCCGAGGTTCCACGCTGGTGGACCTTCTCCTTCAAGTGGTTTTGCTTGTTTTTCCATTCCATCACAAATTCCTTGAGAACATAGCGCATAAAGGAATGGGCTTTTATTTGTGAGTTTGAATATTCTAGCTCCCAAATATAGTTTCTTGCATCACAACTGTTGACTCAGGGCTCCATTTAATCGCATTGTATAAAAGGCACCATTGGCTGTGTTCGGTCTCTTCCCTGCTCTGTGGATTTCAGGTGAGACAGCTTGAACCAATATATTATGCTACATTTGTTTGGTACTTCCTAATTTCCCCTGCACAATGACAGAAGACAAAAGAGAAAGCAACAGTGTTACAGCAGTTCCCAAAGGCAGAACTTTGAAGCCACTGCAGGCCCATGGTTGTCTTCTGTAGTCTTTTCGCAAGATCTGTGACTGCAGTCTTTGGTGACAAAGAGAACAAAGCAGAAACCATCTCCATTTTCTTACTTCCTGACATCTCTATGGCTCTGCAGTGGCTTTGGTTAGGGTGGGGCGACTGGCGGTGAGGACCTCTGAGACCCTCTCTATCTCTGTGGCCTTGGGTTTGGTCTGCCTGGTCAACCCAGCCCTCCTCAGGTGGGTTCTGCGAAGGAGAACCACCACTTCATGTAAACAAGGCAGAGATTACACGTGAGTTGGAGGCAGCTTAATAAAGCGAACACACACAATTCTGGTCCCTTTGGAGGCAAAAGCCAATAAAGATATTGACGAGGAAGAGCTGATGTTATTTTTGTAGACATTCAGAATGCACCTCTAAAAACATCCCCAAACGGTATCCGCCTTTTCATTTTCTGCCCCAGGACCCTCTCCTGACCAGGTTACTGAATGTTTACTACAGATTCGCTAGCCTCAGAAGAGTGGCTGGGGAGCAGAAGCTTTGCTCCTTAGAGCTCAGTCTGCAGTTCAAATTAAAGCCTAGCAATGCTGCAGCGAAGAGATACAGGCTCTGTGCAGCTAGGGGGCGCCCGAACACAGAAAGATAAGGTAATGACAATCTGCGCTCATTCTGCTGGAACATCCTGCAGCCCAGACAGTTTTCCAGAAATTCTTCTCTCATTGGCCAAGAGAAGAGGCTAGAAGACATTTCTGATTAGAGGACAGAAAAGTATCCACAGCATTATCTTTCTGACGGTTTTAGGGGTTACACCATTCGCTCTTGGGGACCAATTTCTGCAGCTGTCTGCACAGGCAACCAAACACAAAGATCATTTTATGACTAAAACAATTAGAGAGTTAAATACTGCTAAACTTTGAAACTGGCTCTTCACTAAAAGGTGCACAATTTTAAGTTAGGGGTTTTAATAGTTATTTTATTTTTTAACCTTGTTCAAGATGATACTGTAATTGCATTTACAAACCCCATACAACACAACAATGAAGCCAAACCAAAAAATGCATTTTCGGTCGTTTAGATAGGAGTTTAGAAAGGATTTTATAACACCATAATAAGCAGTCCTATACCTTACTTAAAGAATAGGGGATTCCTAATTTATCAAAGGGTACTTCGCATATTTGTATTTTGGAAGTCCACCTGCCATTTTAGGAAAAAAAGAAAATTTTGTTCCACCAGAAAGTAATCAAAATGCCATTTATTTACAAAAGGTTTATTTCTAACCAGGGTATCACAAGGCTGTAATGAGATGCATTTATGGACTGTTGACTTGATCAAGCTGTTGACTGATCTCTATTCCTTCATGCAGAGATTATACTTTGAGATATTTTATATTTTAATTAGAAAATGGTTCTGAAGCACTTAACACTGCTTATTACACTTAAAATTTTGGAGGGGCATATAGTGATATAATTCCATAATATTATGTATTTATATTTAAGTACATATTTATCTATTTAACTATATAACTTAATAATATATTTAATATATTATTAATATACATATGATATTTAATTATATATGTAATTTTATAATTATATAAATTATATCATATATAATTAAAATATAATAACATATATATGGCACTAAAATGTTTGTCTCGGTGGTTGGGAAGCTGATATAATACATATCTTAAGTATTCCAAAATATGATATAACTAAAAACTGAAAGCGATAGTAGGAGAGAGAAATGTCACAGAGAGGGAGGAAGGATTTCACATTCTGTTCTGTCTTCCTAAGAGCTGCGGAAATCACATGCTCCTGACAGGCTTCTCCAGTCTCTCCTTCACCTGCCAACTTGAATGGGAAGATGCTCTCTCTCGCCTCCTTATTTCTTGACAGTAATAATAGTGGCGCTCACTCTCCTCTATTTAGGTTTCTCCAAAATTCAGCAAGGTTGAAAGCAGTGGAAGGGTTTGAAAGGAGCATGGTTGGTATGTGCGGGAGTGAGGCAGGTTGACAAAGATAGAAATATTCGAGACTGAATAAGAAACTTAAGTAGTGGTGTTAAGTCTCCCAAGCTATAAAGTAAGAGTGAATCGCAGACTCAGGATAGAGGGACACCACCATTGAAAGGGAGAAAGTTACAGTATGAATGCAGAACGTCGTGGGAGGAGGGGAGGGGGAAGAACACGTGTAATGAGAACGAAGTGTTGATTATCTTCTCCAAGAAAGACTCTGCTGGGCCGGCGCGTGGAGCTCTGCTGAGATAGGGCCCGCAAGGATGTGATAGAAATAGAACCATTGATGGTGTATGTAACGGGAAGAAAACGGCTGGGTAGGCAGCTTTACAGGCTGGAGGAGAAGGAATGGGAAAGCAGAAATTAGAGCCGAGCCATGTGTGTAAAAGTTTGTTTGGGAAGAGTGAGGACATTTCTGATTGCTGAAAGATCTCAGCCCACGGGGTGGAGAGTTGGTGTTAACTATTTAGACAGAGACGGTAAAGAGATAACTTTTCATGAAGAAGACCGTGGAAAGGCTATACCAGGACATTGTAAGTGGAATCCGTGGGAGAACACAGCACTACAGTGGGCACAGGCAGTTCAGCCATCAAACTGTAGCAAAACTTCACGATATACCGGGTGGACTTTTCACAACCCACCCACCTCATTTTCATTTGGGGACCTTAAAAGGTAAGGCCTATGGTTTTGCGGTTTACTCCCAAAGCTAGGAGGGTCCTTCACATGGGTGATACTGCATTCCATTGACTAGGCAGTGGGGGTTGTCCTCTTACTCGGAGGTCACATCCTGAGTCCTCTGAGTAAGACATTCATGGCATGTTTTCTCCCTTAATTTCCTTTCAGAAATTCACATTCCCCTGGTGTAGGAACTTAATCTCATTCCAGAACCTGCTCCTTCTAGTCGTGAACCTTCCCATGTTCTGCCTTTGTGTGGTTGAACAGCCCTGTGGCTGGACCCACCTTTAGCAGAAGAAGAGGATCCCAACAAATAGTGATGTTTTCTCATGAGAAATGCCTCTCTTAGAGTTTGGACTACTGAGCAATTTAAATGTAAAATCAGTAATCCCGCAGCAGTGTATGTGGGACTTTTTGCTAAGGTAGCTGAGTTTCATGTCCTATTTGGCGCTTTTCATGCTTATGAAGGAAGTAGAGATGCAGGAGCTTAGGGCATCATGGGTGAAGGTGATGGGGATTCACATCACTTGTATGGCTGCCCTGAACATCTAGAAGACACATAGAGCCAATCTAGTTTAAGCCCACCTTGCTAATGATTTAAAAGAGCTGAATGAAAATCACCTGATAGTGATTTCTCGGAGGAAGAATACTAGCTTTTTAATGACATGTTTAAATACTGTGAACCTTAGTGTATTAAAAGCTTTTCTCTGCAAAGTAGGGATCTTCAATTCACTGCACACTTTCCCATGCTTCGGGTTTTTCTATTTATAAAATTAAAGCTATTATTCACACTCACAAAGACACTGAAAGCACTAATGAAATGTCAAGGACAGAAAAGCTGTTTTGGAGGCGACACGTGAGAGTCTACATTTAATAATATATGTCTGCATATATATTTAATATATCTGATTAACTTGCAGACGATTTTGACTTGGAAGTAAGCAAAAGTAATGTAGGCTCTGTCCATTACCTCACATGATATACGACCTTGGTGGAGAGTCACTCGCTTCTTCAGAACTCAGTTTCCATGATGTGAGGACTCATACAGAACTACTGCACAAGGCATGAAATGTGTTATGTAAGTATATGTTCCTCTGTAATTGAATGTGTTCGGGACATGAATGAACATTAAATTCCAGAAGAATCTTTTTGAACCATACAAATGCCCAGACTCAAACTCCAACTATTAAGAACAGAGCTATTCAAGTAAATAACATAAGAGTTTACACTGTAAATAAGAAAATGGATATGTTAGGATATGTTAAGTACTTTCTCTTTACAGCAAAGCACAAATGAGGGCTTACGAAGTTAGGAAATACAGGGTTGGTGGGGGATAAGAGAGGAGGTGGGAGGGAAGGAGAGGGAGAAAGGCTACAAATAAAGTGTGTTATGAAGTGTGTTCTTCTTCAATGTGTTCGAACATTCCTAGAGACATTCAGGATCACATTTTCCAAACTGGAACTGCCCAGGCAACACCAGCTGACAAACAGGTAACGCCATTCAATCTGTCTCTCTTCCTTCCTTTCTTCCTTCCTTCCACTCTTCTGTTCTTCCTTCCTTTTTTCTTCCTTTCTTCTCTCTCTCTCTCTCTCTCTCTCTCTCTCTCTCTCTCTCTCTCTCTCTCTCTCTCTCTCTCTCCTTCTCCTAATGTAGTGGCCTCTGCCTCTACCATTAACACTTTGTATCTACTTTCATGTATTACTATTTAAGAAGTATAAAAATCTGCAACCTGGATTATAAAGTTTGGAATACTGTACCCATTTGTTACATGTGTAGCTTATCCAGGAGTCTAGTTTTAGCATGAGCCGTGTTAAAGTTACAACAGTCTTTGCTTAACGGAGCAGCTGGTGACAGAAACAGAATTAAAATTCAATCTTTAGACATGCTCTGGGCATGCCTGTAATATCAGCACTTGGGAGACTAAAGCTGTAAAATCACAGGTTTAAAATCTACTGCCGCTCCAGGAGAAAGATCTCATCTCAAAAGAGCAAACCTTAAGGTCAAACAAACAAAGGAATCAATGAGAATCTTCAGACTTGTTTGGTTCCATGTAGTTAGAAATGGATGGGAAGAGGCAGAGAGAAGGACCATGATACAGGAGTATCAGGTAGCTACCCCTTTCTGTGCTATTTTAATGACTTTTTCTGGGGTGTTATGTCAAGAGGTTATCACAACAATGCAGCCCAGCAAAATAACAGAGTGAGATGGCAAAATGACTATAGCTCTGTAGAAGGAGACATCTATATTAGATGTTTGATTATGATGGTACCAGGTCTGACCTGCTACTGGCTCCAGTAGATGAAAATGAGGCCCTTACCCTGCTTCAGACGCAGAAAAAAATATGTCTATAGTGTGACTCTTATCTTGATTTTCTGTCAACATCAGCTTGTATTAGGAAAGCTTTCTCTATTTCCTCATCATACTTTCCAAGTATTTTCATAAAGAAACACAACACACCCATGCCCTGACCAATTTTAGAAGATGGTTTTTGTTTCCATTATACATATACAATATGTGTATATGTATATATATATATATATATATATATATATATATATATGTGTGTGTGTGTGTAGATAGATAGATAGATAGAGATAGATAGATAGATAGATAGATAGATAGATATAGATATACCCCTCTGTCTCTCCCACACTGTTCCTCTGTCTTTCTTCCTCCTTTTCTTATCTTTCAAAGGGTTCCATTTCTCTCCTATAAATATCAGATTGGGCACTGATCATGCTCTACTAAATGTAGAGTCTTTACAAGTCTTTCTACTGTTCATCTGCACTGTATCTGTTACCAGTGATATGAAAATCAGCCCTGGCCAACTGTTGGAATCAAATTCTCACTGTGGTAGGAAAGCATCACCCATCTACTATTAAATCAAATATCAAACAATATATGTGCACATAAGCAACCTTTCACAGAGTTCTTTACCTGGACCTGGATCATGCAGAAATTTGAACATGGACTTCAACTGCTCTGCTGCTTCATAAAAACTGTATGGAAAATTTGATTTATGGATAAACAGATGAAGTTCTCTGTTTAAAAGCAGATCCGCAGATTTTGTAGGATTTTTAGTACCCTAAAACTCATTTTAAAACTATGGGGCTCTTGGAGGAGTATTGACACATAGGATTCGAGTTAATATTTATCACAATTGTGTTATACATAAATGGAGACTTTATTGGGAGTTTGTGATGATATGTTTTAAAGTTTGACCTATCACAACATGAAATAAACAGAACTTGAAATACTCAGAAATGGGAGTTGGTGTAATATTTAATTTGCAATGCATGTTCTATTTTAAATTAAAATGACATAATAATTGTATAATATAGATTATTTTGATAGACACAATTAGCATCAAAGTATACCTTTATGCTTCAAGAGAAAAGTGGTTCAAATGAATTAAATTTCTATTTATGTTAGTGACTTTTTTTACACTATGTACTGAATTAATAGAAAATATGGCCCGTGTTCATAGCATTGGTTTGGGGCCACCCTTTCATATAATGCACCCAAATAAACTACTTTCCTACAATAGACACCAAGACAGAAAGGTCTTCTGCTGATCTTGACTTATCAAAGCAAAGTTGCCATAACAAAAAAATATACTATATAGTCTGGAGAAATTGGGTCATCCTGACATAGAAGCCAGCTTTAAATGCTAAATTCTCTCCTGCTGGCTGGATGCAGCTCAGCCTTCCTCTTCATGTACCATAGGGCAGCCATGTACTTAGCTAAACAACATAGAGAATGACTGGCAAGATGACTCAGTGGTTAACACTGACTGTTCTACATAGGACCCAGGTTCAATTCCCACCACCCACATTGTGGTCCACAATCATCTGTAACTCCAGTTCCAGACAATCTAACCCACCTTCTGGCTTCCCTGGGCACCATTCATACATGAACACATAGTATATATATATATATATATATATATATATATATATATATATATATATATATATATATACATATATATGTATATATTTATACTATACTTACATACTTATATAAATATACTATATTTATACTATATATATAGTAGACAAAATACACATACACATAAAATAAGTCATTTTATAGAAACACATAGCTCTATTTTTCTGAACATATATAAATAAAAATTAACCCCCTTATCCACTTTCTGTTACTTTAAAAGTGAAGTTTCAGGTGGAAATAGGATCATGATCCTGTATCTAAGATTTTAATGTAAAATAACCATTGGAAGTATGAGCTTTTTATTATGTAGCATGTTGTAGAAATACAGTGGTAGTAGTTTACATCAAAAAGGTTCTTATCATGATGACCATTTATTCAGGTGATCTCTATTAAGATATGCATCCAACTGAATTTAAAACTCACATTTACAAACTAGGTTTATTCTGATTTATCTTCAAATGGGAATGTGACCAAACGTTCTCTACTATGAAAAGGGTAGATAACATGTTTTGTTTTCAGTTAAAGAAATATAATTTGGTAATAAAGATTAACAAAGTAGTGATCTGTATCATGACATGGATAAATGCATTATCCTAATTGAAGAAGCCAAACCCAAGGTCACACATGGCATCATTCCATGATGGTAGCATTCTAGGCAAAGGAATTGTGGTGATAGTGCATGTCAATGATTATTAGTTGTAAAAGATGAAAGCTGAGCTACAGAGCTAGCAACACGGTGTGTGTATATAATAAGTAATTTAAGTATGTATGGGTGTGTGTCTATCTGTATGTAGTCAGATGTGTTTTATTGATGAAACTATCTTGTATCATGATCATAGTGGTTTATTTCTACTCCAAACTTACCAAAGTGTATCATACACACACATACACACACACACACACACACACACACACACACACACACACAAACAGAAAGAAAGACAGACAGACAGACACATACACACCCACGTGTTGGTTGACATTGAGGTGATACATGATTGGACAGTGGAGAAATAGACAGGGAAAGAGGCTAGAGGAGCAGGAGAAAGAGGGAGAAGGAGATGGAAGCAGACAAGTAGGTATCTCTTAGCACATCTCTAGCTTGATAAGGTTATTATGATTATTTCTAAGGTTTTCTATGGGCCAATTTTTTCTTATCTGGATGGGCAGTTTATATCTTTGTCAGCTGGTTGTGAGCTTATTGTGTAGAGGGTTTGTGGTTTAAGAATTTAACATATAAACCTGTTTGATAAATGAATAATTGTGAAGTCATGTTTGTACCAGGTGGTAGAGAAAAGAAACATGCTGGGGTGGTCATATCCACCTGGGACAGAAGCAACAAGGGTGGTGGAGTTAACAGTGCCTAAGTTCTTAGAGGCAGCAAAGAGTGCCAAGTTAGAGATCCCCACAGTGTTCCCAGGTGGAGGCACTAGCACGGGATAAAAGATTTGTACGTTTTAATATTTACTGCAACACACATGCTATCTATGTATAGATATAGATAGAATAATTTATATTTTTCCCTACATAATGAAAATAGATGCCAGTCAAAAATACTCAAGTTCATATATGATTTTACTTGGTATCTTTTGTCTCTAGACTGGACTCCTTGAGAGAGAAATTCGGTGAAATTAAAAAAAAAGACAAAAAAGTTTCTTCAAATATAATTTTTAAATTTAATGAATAAGATAAACATGGAGTAAGAAAAAGAGGATGGGTGAACAAATATGGTTAGTAACTGTAGCAGAGAAAGTTAGAGGGATATGTTGTCCAAATGAATTGGTTTTCATATCTAATAGGCTTTTCCCCCCTAAAACGTATGTCCACAGCTTTAAATTTTGCTACCCCAGCAAAATGAACTATTGGGAAGAGGAAACATCCTGGCAATTTCTGCAGATGCCCTATGGTTGTCCTCCTACTTGTAGGGTTCTTTCAAAGGACACAGAGGCCCATTACTTAAGCTGCCACTATACAGCAGAAGATGGTTCCTATTTCCTTCCCTGCTCCTGTTTGCTCTGGAATGGAGTCTCTCCCATGGTCTGGGATATGATTAGGAAATCAGCCAAATTAACTGTTGTGAGTACATAGACAAGCTGGCCGTTGTTTCTATATCTGTGATGTATATATAGAGTTCAGAGTTTAAAAAAAAATACCTAAACTGCATCTCTTTGGAGCTCTGCATTGCACCCCCACCCCCTCTCTGATTTCTTCATCTCCTGGGATCCATTGAGCACCTCCCTCTTTCCTTATCTCACTGACTACAGTAATGAGCTCCAGGGGGACCTTTCTCCTGCCTTTGATGTAACACGTTTCTTTGAATACTCTTTGAAATTTCTCTTCCTACATTGTTTGTTTTTTTTGTTTGCTCTGATGGTCTCCTTTGGGGGAAGGGGGCCTGGTACTATGACAGCTGTTGTGGGGAGAGGAAGTTCAGCATGACAGGTCTGAGATGTATAAATTGAACAACACAATGAGAGAGAGAGAGAGAGAGAGAGAGAGAGAGAGAGAGAGAGAGAGAGAGAGAGAGAGAGAGAGAGAGAGAGAATAAAAATGCTATTCTGACCTACTGCTGAAGCAGAAACATAAACCTTTGGGCAGGAGGTGGAGAAGCAACCAACAGGCTGCAGACAGGATGACAGCCAAGGACAGATACACCTGGGAGGCCTGAGAGCTGTCAGTGAGCAAAACTGCCTGTTGGGAACAGGCTCTTCTGGGGAGAGGCAGAGAGGAAGCCCTAGAGAGGGAGAGAGAGGCAGACAGCAGAGACAGGGACTCTTCCGAAGGTTTATGTTCCTGCATCGCAGCCCCAAGCTTCATACTGCTGATTAGTTTTGATTTTTACCTTCTTTATAAGGAAATACTTGAAAATCATTTTACATATTCCAGAAGATTCAATTTACTATTAAAGAAATATAAAGCAGCACATACTCTTGATTTAACTACCCGCTCACACTCAGTCCAAAATAATTAAAATTTAAATACAGAGGACCAGCCAGCACTTTCATCACTGTGGGAGCAATCTGACAGGGCAACATAAATCTAAATTGACTCTCTGTTACCAAAATTCCCGGAACATAACGGTCTGAGATCATAGATTTGTCACTGTTATTGTTTAGATTTGGAAAGACTCGCATGCACAGAATGAGGGGTCTTAAGGCAAGGTAGGACTTAAGAATTAACACAAATTCATTCTCATTTTATAGACATTTTTACACATCACCCTAATGCAATAATGTTTAATAATTTTAGTGCCTCTGAGGCTTGTCTACTTGTTTGTCTGCTTGTTTGTTTTACTTCTTCAAACAGGGTTTCTCTATGTAACCTTTGTTAGCCTACAATTCAATTTGTAGTACAAGCTAGCCTCAAACTTTTAGATTTGCCTGCTTCTGTCTCCAGGGTGCTGAAATTAAAATGCATGGGCCACTGTACCAGGTCTACCTGGGAGTTTAAATCTCACCTGTCATGAGTGCAAGGTACAGAGTTTTCTGTATGTAATATCATGTCATCACGAAAAATGTCTTGGCCTTTGAATTATTTTGAACTTAGGTTTTCAGATTGTAAAACCCAAGTAAAGAGTGGACAAGCAAAAAAAAAAAAAAAAAAAAAAAAAAAAAAAAAAAAAAAAAAAAAAAAAAAAAACAGATTAAACCGGCCCATCAAACCGGCCCATCAAAGATAAGCAGGGTAAGCACCTTGCCAGAGTTCAGCAAGGAATGAAAAGCCAATTAACCCAGTGCTATTAGACCTCACTTTTATTAAAATTCTTGTCTAAGAAGACAATCAGATTTGGAAGGTACAATAAAAATTAAGAAGAACTCTGAAGAAGGTATTTTTCCTCCAGCAGATCAGCAAGCAGTGGGAGTGAATCTCACTGCAAAGTTTATATTGTTCCCAAGTATATTCACAAGGGTGTGTGTGTGTGTGTGTGTGTGTATTTGTTTGTGTGTGTGTGTGTGAGTGAGAGAGAGAGAGAGAGAGAGAGAGAGAGAGAGAGAGAGAGAGAGAGAGAGAGAGAGAGAGCTTATTATCTCAGTTTTCCCCTGGCATGATTATATATGGGTGTGTGTGTATGCTCTTGCCTTTGCCTGTGTGTACATTCGTGGGCGTGCCTGTGTGTGTGAATGTGTATATGTCTCTGTGTGTCTGTGTGAGTAGGTATGTATTTCCTGCTTACCTTTCTCTTCCCTTCAACAGCACCCCTTAGATGTTCCTTCTGGCTATTTCTTACCTTGCCCTCTGCTCCTTACATCCCAATCAATTTTCTTAAATTACTGCTTTAGTGTGTAATAACAGATTAGAAATCCTCATCACCTCTGTATTTCTGTAAAATAGTGGCAGCATCTCTCAATTTTTTATTTGAGATGAAAAGCATTGACAATTACCAACCTGCCTCTTAGACTAAGTTGTACTTAAACTATCATGACTGCATTTCTATGCGCAGTCTCCTTTGAATCACTAACCCCACCCCTCCCTCTCATTTGTTGCCTTCAAAATATCACACATGGGCTGCTCCCACCTTCCTCCCTTCTTACAGATAGGACTGAGTGAGCTCAATGTCGGAGTCACTTGTAGTTCAAGTGTATTTTGCTCTAAGGCAGAACTCAGTTTAATTTAAACAACTCTGTTATTTCTCTAGTTGTCAGGATTCAGTTGTTTAACTGGCACGGAGGATACTGATTATTTTCTGAAAAGCCAGCCTTGGAGATGAAATGAGAATAATAAACATGCGTATGAATCAATTCCTTGAGATAGAAAGAAGTCATTGATGGTTCCCTGGGACTAGTGATGCTCTGAGACTCAGAAAGCACTGTCAGTTTACTCTGTCTCCTTGGTTCCTCTTGTAAGACAGTCCTATATCCACCAACTGTTATTCTGTGTTTCTGTAGTGTGTGTGTGTGTGTTCGTGCACGCACATGTGCATGTATAAATGGGTTTCTGTGAATATGGATGTCATAGCCCAAAGTTAGAAATGGAAAACCTACTAGAGTGTCTGTAAGTTCTGAGTATGGTGAGTTCTTAGGTCATCGGGTTTGAGATCAAACACTAATTGTAGCTCTGCACAAATCCCTCTACCAACTCTGTTCTGGGGCAAGGACTTTAACATGTAGTTGAGAGTTTGTGGTAATGCCAAGACCCAGAACTGGTCAAAGTGTTGGAAAAAAAATCAGTAACCTTTAGTGTTTGTCCTTAAATGGAACACCTCCCCTGACCCCAGTCCCCTCCCCCCTCTTTACCCCCCCCACTGAGAGAGAGAGAGAGAGAGAGAGAGAGAGAGAGAGAGAGAGAGAGAGAGAGAGAGAGAGAGAGAGAGAAGAGAGAGAGCACTCAGGAACATTACAGAAAAAGAGGCAGGAAGAATTTAAGAGCTGGATGGTGGAAATGAGTGTGGCAAAATGGTGTCTCATGGACATCGCATGGTGCCTAACTCGAACTCACAGTGGCTATGGCTACCTGCCCAAGACTTGAATGCTCAAGGTGATCATAGACAAAGCTCCAGTAGGCAGGAATTCCTCCTCAGTTCTCTACACCTAATTAAGAAGCTATCAGTAGTTGTTAGCTTCAGAGGGAGAAGAAGCATTTTTCCTTGGGCGATGTGGTTTTTGCTATGTTCAAGCCCATGAACATATGTGCAGAACGTATGAGACTTAGGTTTTTACCTTCATATGTTTTGTTTTACATAATATGGCATTGGAAGGTAGACACGGAGTGGATGCCAAGGTGCTAGGGACTCTGAGATAGATGTAGATTTCCTTGCATACACTGAATAAAGTTCTCAGAGGAGAGAAACAGGTAAGAAGGTATAGAGAATACAAGAGAATGAAACCCTTATGAATAGAAATATACAATATGCTTCAGCCAAAGGGAAAGAGGGCAGGCAAGATTGAGTTGGCAATGTATGTGCTTAACTTGAGAATTTCAGTCAGACTCTTAGGTATAAAGTTCTGCATAGTAGTTTCAAAAGGAGATGCTTAAATTTCTGGATGTACCCAGAAGTGATTCAAGAGATAATAGGAAATGACTTTGTAAGTGTTGGCTAAAACTATTTGACTAATGGAGAATATTAAAATGGGCAGATAAAGCTGATATCATGTGTATTCAATGATCAGTCTTATGCATAATAGGATGCCCTGCCACCACATGCCTCTAGATATAGTGTTTTAAAAGAGGGAAAACAATAACAAGGAAGTATTCATATGCAAGTAAGCAAAGACATCACTAAAATATTCCTAACACATAAAATAACTTAGGGCTTAATATCATTTACCTAACAACTATAACCTTCAATTCACTAGGAATAGGGGAGATGGTAATTCTAAATACTGGAAGACATGATTTAAAGAGTACACTCAGACCCAGAGTGTGAGAATTCTATTAAGACAAGAGACTTGGTTTCTTCAACAAGTAAGTGAGATTCAAAAATTTAAGTGAACGATTACAAATGAATAGAGACCCTAAATACAGTCTATGAAGATTCTCTAGATCTTATACATATAGTGCAATAGAAACCAGAACTTGGGATCTAGAGAGATGACTCAGAAGTTAAGAGTAGTGGGTGTGCTTCCAGGGGACCTTGATTTGATTCCTAGCACTCCCATATGAATCAAAACTATATATAAAGATAATTCTGGAAGATCTGCTGCCCTCTTCTGTATTATGTGGGCATCAGGCATGTATGTAATGCCCAGGCATATATGGGTGCAAAAAAGTCATACACATCAAATAATAAAATAAGTTTTTAAATAGAAATATAAAAATTGAGGAAGAGGTAACTAACACAAATTAAGTAATGTTTACTGCTACAGGATTATCATAAATGATGCTGGTTATACCATAGTGACATTGTTCATATTGTCTGATACACATTTTCAAGTTCTTCTGGATAAGATTTTATGAGTTTTTTGGTTTTGTTTTGATGACTTGTGTGTATATGCTTGTTTGCTTTATGAAACAGGAACTCTCTACACAGTTCTGGCTATCTTTGAACTTTCTATGTAGATAACATGTATGTTTTTCATTTTAATATCTGTGTAACATAATGTACTTCCATCATCTTTCCCTCTTCTGACCCTTTGTTGGTTTCTTCCTCCTCTAACTGGTTTTTCTCCTCTTCTCCCAGGATAGATTTCCATTGCCATTAAACAGGCAGTCTATGGGATTGAGCAAAAGGCACTCACTAAGTAGATATTTCCCTGCCTCTGGGATTAAGGCATATGCAAGTACACCCCACAATGTTTTTATAAATTTATATAATATGTACAATTTTATATAAATAATTAAAATGAATAATTTTATATAACAATTATATAAAAATATAAGAATTTTATATGTAATATCTAACAAACAAAAATATATAATAATGAAATAATTAGTATATCACCCAAATAAAAATAGCACAAAAATACACAATCAGCAAGAATGTCAGGGTGTGGATTTTATTAAGCTAGCCAGTCAGTATATGATAATAGATTATGCAACTCTGTTTCTGCTGCATGTTTGAAATTCTTACTTCAACATAAAGAAGATTCTTGCTTTTGTAAAAGTCAAAATTTCTCTTATTAGTCTCTACTGGATTCATTTAAAATTATTGGTTTTATTTTTAAATCTTTACAAGTTTTATAAGCTATACTGATGAGACTTAGGTGCAAGGTCTGTGTAACATGAAAATAATGTCCCTAAATCTGTTTCTCTCTGTTTTTGTTGTGGCTTTTCATGTTGGTATCTGTATTTCAACTCTATATGCATCCATGTCTTAGATTAAATAAAAGTAAAACATTGTATTGTTTTGAAAATACAGTTTTATAAAGTTCAGTGTCTCTGTAAATTAATAAAAAAGGTGTCTTAGGTAAATGTATGTGCTAGCAAATTTACTTTCTTCTAAACAGTTACACAATAAGTGAAATTTGGAATACTTTTTTTCTAAATACATTTTTTTTCAGAAATGGTTCTTCATCCATTATTGGCATGTCATACTGGGAGAAGAGGAAGAAGACCAGTTAGAGGGGAAAGAGGCAACGGAGTGTCAGAAGAGGGAAATATGATACAAATACATCATATATGCACAAATTGTCAATGTGAAACCTACTACTTTATCCAATTAATACATGTTAATTAAAATATTTTCAATTTTTTTATTTTGGAAATATTCATCAATATATCTAATTTTTGGCGTTCTGAGAAATGTTTTTTTTTTTATAGCTAAACAAGACTGTCTGGTTTGTTAATGTTTAGACTTCTAAGAGTCTACATTTTCATGACTTGTGTCCTACATTAATAGTTGTCTGCCACCCAGCAATAGGAGAGAGTAATTAGAGGTACCAGAGAGCATGGGAATACATTAACAGAACAATGGCAATGTTTAGCAATCAATGTCAGGGAAAAGAAAATGGGGGGGTCAGGTTTTGTCAGAGCAAAGATGCAAGCCTTAGAAACCTTGACCAGATGCACCAAGATCCTGAGGAAAAGATTTCCTGGTTTGCAGTCAGAGTTTTAGATGTGGAGAATAACTAGAAAAATGCCCTCAGGCAGAAATGAACTCATGAACCTATGGTCACTTGATCTTAGACAAAGGAGCTAAAACCATTAAATGTAAAAAAAGATAGCATATTCAACAAATGGTGTTGGTCCAATGTGAGGTCAGCATATAGAAGAATGCAAATTGATCTATTCTATCACACTACGCAAAGCTCAAGTCCAATGGATCAATAACCTGTACATAAAATCAGATACACTCAAACTAATAGAAGAGAAAGTAGGGAAGAGCCTTGAACACATGGGTACTGAGGAAACTTTCCTGAACAGAGCCCCAGTGACATATGCTCTAAGATCAAGAAGAGGCAAATGGGACCTCCAAAAATTGCAAAGCTTCTGCAAGGCAAAGATCACTGTCATTAGTACAAAACAGCAACCAACAGAACAGAAAAAGATCTCTGCCAATCCTACATCTAATAAAGGGCTAGTATCCAATATATACAAAGAACTCAAGAAGTTAGACACTAGAGAATCAAATAATCCTATTAACATTCATATTGAACTAAACAAGAAAATTCTCAACTGAGTATACTGAATGGCTGATAAGTACCTAGAGAAATGCAAATCACAACAACCCTGAGAATATACTTCATACCAGTCAGAATGGCTAAGATCAAAAGCTCGAGTGACAGCAGATGGTGGCTAGGATGTGGAGAAAAAAGAACACCCCTCCATTTTTGGTGGGATTGCAAGCTGATATAAACATTTTGAAAATCAGTCTGTTGGTTACTCAGAAAACTGAACATAGTACAATATGAAGACCCAGCTATACCACTCCTGGGCATGTACCTAAACGAGACTTTAACATACAACAATGACATGTGCTCCACTATGTTTATAGCAGCCTTATTTGTAATAAACAGAAGCTGAAAAGAACCCAGATGTCCTTCAACAGAGGAATGGATACAGAAAGTGTGGTACACTTACACAATGGAGTACTGCTCAGCTATTTAAAAAAATGAGTTAATGAAATTCTTAGCCAAATGGATGGATCTAAAAATACTATGCAGAGTGAGGTAACCCAACCACAAAAGAAACCACACATTGTATGCACTCACTGATAAGTACATATTAGCCCAAAAGCTGGGAATACTCAAGATACAATTCACAGACCACATGAAGCCCAGAAAGAAGTGCAGATGCTTCAGTCCTTCTTAGTTGGGGAATAAAAGTTGGTGGAAATATGGAGACAAAGTTTTAAGCAGAGACTGAAAGAAAGGCAATCCAGAGATTGTCCCACCAGGGGATACATCAACCAAACCCAGACAATGTTGCTGATGCCAAGAAGTACATACTGACAGGATCCTGTCTCCTGGGAGGCTCTGCCAGAACATGCCAAATACATAGGCAGATGCTCACAGCCAGCCATAGAACTGAGAACAGAGTCCCCAATGGAGAAGTTAGAGGAAGAATTGAAGGAGCTGAAGAAGGTTTGCAACTGCATAAGAACAACACCAACCACCCAGAGCTCCCAGGTACTCAACCACTATGCAAAGAGCACACATGGAAGGACCTACAGCTCTAGCTGCACATGTAGCAGAGGATGGCCTTGTTGGGCATCAATGTAGGGAGAAGCCCTTGGTCCTGCCAAGGCTTGATGCTCTAGTGTAGGGAAATGTCAGGGTGGGGAGGCGGGAAGGGGTGGATGGGTGGCTAAACACTCTCACAGAAGCAGGGGGAGGGGTAATGAGATAAGGGATATGGAGGGGAATCCAGGAAAGGTGATAACATTTGAAGTGTAAATAAAATATATACAACAAAATCAGTAAAAAAATAAAAAGAAAGAAAGAAAATATCATTCTAGGTGAGGTAACCCAATCTCTCTCTGTCTCTATCTCTGTCTCTGTCTCTGTCTCTGTCTCTCTCTCTCTCTCTCTCTCACACACACACACACACACACACACACACACACACACACTCACTCACACACAAACACATGTTGTTCAGTCACTGATAGGTAGATGTTAGCTTAAAAGCTAGGATTACTCAAGATACAATTCACAGACCACATGAAACTCAAAGAGCAAAGTATGGATGCTTCAGTTCTTCTTAGAAGGGGGAACAAAGATATTCACAGGAGAAAATCCCGAGACGAAGTTTGACCCCAGTATTACGTCTCTTGCCATAGGCATGTACATGGGAATACTATGAGATAGCAGAGTCACTTGTCATGGAGGCTTACTTTGAAAGAAGCATGTTATCAAGGAGAAAACATAACACAGTTAAAGACCCATAGAATCTTCTCTATTATTTCAAGTGGTTAAAATCACAAAATCTCCATTTTGCCTACTAGATATGGGATAATCTAGTACTTTTTGACAATAAAACAAGCAGATGTGTAAAAGAACTTGAAAATGGACTTGAAGAATAGGAAATAGAAAATACACTTTGTGCTATATGTATCTGACCACATTGCATACACAAAGAATGGAAATTTTAAAAAGTAACTTCTGTTTAGAGTGTGGGATTTAACTATCCACGTTGGAAAAACAACTTGGAAAAAACCCTTACCTCAGTGAGTATTGATAGAGTGCTGATCACAGTGGCTTCCCATCCACTGAAAATTATTTTCTCTAACATCAAGATAAAAATTAGGGAGATGTCTGGAGAAGGCCTGCCTTATGGACTGAGCTATATAGAAGTTGAACCCAGCATTGAGATATGCGATATGTTTGCTCTGGGATAATGTGCCTACCTTTCTTATTCTCAGCCCCCACCCAGAGGCTGTAGGAGAATTAACTCAGGGCAAGCAACATAAATTGCCTTCCACATAATAAATCTAACCAAATGAAAGCTACTCTTATTACTTGTGACATTCAGACCAGATGCAAGTGAGACTTTTCAGAAAACAAACACGTTGGCTTTAAACCAGAGAGAGATTCATCAAGCTTTAAAAGCATATCAGAAAACTGGAAGTTAGGACTCATGATGAATACACAAATGTCCACTCCTTACAGAGCAGGGGTGGTGCTGAACTGGGGAAGTCTAAATAAAGTACATGTGAATTCTCTACATATGCTTTAGGACGTAATTTGTGTTTCTGAGGGCAATACAAATGTGAAACTCTAATAAAATCACTCTTGTAGCAATTAAATTCCATTATCTCTGCATTTTCTCACCAGACTACTTTTGCTCTTTTGTTTTGTTTTGTTTTTACAATAATGTTCTAGAAAGCTGTTTGCTGAGGAGAATTTAAGTTTAAATTTAAAGCTATTCATTTGAAAATATCAGTATGTGAGCTGACTTGATAAGACAGAAAGGAAACATGTATTGAACAGAGAAAAATTACTGTTATATGTTTGCCTTAGAGCTGTTTTGGTTTTGTCTATGTTGGGGCTCACAGGTTACATTCGACCAAAGATGTCTAGTATTGAAGTCTAACACAAATTATTACTTTTCTTGAAATTGCTTAAAACACTAAGAGGTGTTTTGTGATAGAAATATAATCTATTATCTCCAAACAATGTACAGTGTGTTTTGATCAGACCCAACTTTTCCCAACTCACCCTTGATTCCTACATTCACCCCACTTCCCTATTCACCCAACATCATGTTCTATTGAAATAAAGTTTTTAGAAAGCTCATTAAACCCAATTTAAATCCATTGTGCTTTTCTTGAGTATAAACCCTGTAGATGGAGAAGTATGTAAATGAAGATTATATAAAATTGTTACAAAGATTTATGACTGAGAGAATAGAAAAACTTGATTAAAGTTTTATTCATTAAAAACATGATTTTGTTGGTTACATGACAAAAATAGTAGCATTATACTACTCTTAAATATATACATATTATATATTTATATGTAATTTATATATACATATAGAAGAGTATTTAAGAGTAATATAATAATAAACTAAAGTATATGCAGGAAGAACAGAGCTTACTTAGTACATTCTAGAAAAAGTCCTACCATTAACATGATCTCTTAGGCATGCTATGTAGAGGGCATATTGATAATCACATTTCACCGACAGACATATTTTAGTCAGTAAAGATTCAATAAAGTGAGTAGACAGAAGCAAAGCACATACTCTAGAGACAGAGAAATATGACTAAAATACAGAGTATTTAGAATCCTCCTTAAATATTTGATATTTGACATCTGTATTGAGATGGTTCTTTGCTACTTAACCTTTGGTTTCCTCATCTTTAAAATCATAATCAGCATAGGATAAGGTTTATACAATTTAACATAGTTGCTGCTCTGGGTGCTGGTTGGTGTATGGAGGCCCAGCTGAAAAAGCCTGTCCCTAAACTGCAAAGCCTCCATCTCCCCACCCCCACACTTATCCCTCTCCTTCTTTGTTTGTTTGTATGTTTATTCTTACTAAGGCTTTCTCTGTCTAGGATAGGCCTGTCTGTGCTGGAACTTACTATGTAGTCTAGGCTGGCCTCAAACTCATAGACATCAGACTGCCTCTGCATTTGCCTCCAGAATGCTAGAAGTAAAACCCTGTGCCACCACTGCCCAGTAGTCTCCATTTCTCTGTGGTCAATTAGACTTCTGTTTATAGCCTACTCAGGGTGTAAATACAATCAATACTCCTGATGCCTAAGATCAAAAGCTGGACATTTTCCTTTCTTTTCTATTTCAGAGCTTCCCCCCAAGTTCACTCAGATCCAAGAGCTAGAAAAACCAGATTCCTCCTCTTGAAGAGAAAAGTTGTACAGATAAGTAGAAAGTAAACTTAAGAGAAAGTAAATGTATATGTGTGTGTGTGTGTGTGTGTGTGTGTGTGTGTGTGAGTGCCCTGTATGATCTACTATAATAATATTAGGAGTAGGAGACCTAGGATAAAGAGGATTTTCTTCTAATGGCTTTAGGAAGACAAAAGCAATATGATCAGATTAATTTTTAGATTCACATTCTAAAGTGTGAAAAATAGCTTACCTGCAAAAAAGAAAAAAACTAGATACAAGGACGGCAGTCCCATAGATGGGTGATGATGGCAGTCTGAAATAGGCAGGGCCTAGGTGACAGATGGAAAAGTGTGAGAACCTGCAATAGGTCATGTAGAGGAAAGACTGGCAAACATGGTTGGCTTGTGGAATGAGGCTTGTTAACTGGCCTGGTTTCCCACCACCTGAGTCAAGGAATCCATAGCCAAACTAAATAAACCCAGCCTAGCACAAACCATGGCTTTGAAAGAAATACAAAAGAAACAAATTAAAGTTTGTTGAAAAAGGATAGACTCAGCAGCTGGTGACACTTCTTATTGTTCAAGTGTCCAGTGACACAGCCAAGTGGTAGAAAATCTATTAGAGTTACCCGATAGCATCCTTGTACAATGCCACTTTCAATTGGACTTTAATTTACATTTTATAAATTATGCAATATTTTATAAAGTAAGTAAAATCTTTTAGTATTCCAAAGCTTAGCCCTGTATTTTTGGCAGCTTAGAATTTTGAACATATAATTTCCCATGCTTGATTCGGTAATAAGCTTTTCAGAAGGTGAGACCTGCAGGAATGTTGGAAGGAGTTATTCCATCTCTTTGTCAAATTTTAAAAAGTAATTTCCACGTTAAGTACTCTTCACATATAACCATAATGGGGATGTTTGATACACCCACAGTAAATGCCTAAAATAAGTTAACATTTAATCAAGAATGTTTATTTTAATCCTTATAGAGATATGAAAGGCAAACACAGAGATGCAACTGAAATGGACTCTCTGGCTTCGATGTGTACTTAAGCCTAGGTAGAAGAAAGAGTCCCTTGTAAATACCTCATTAAAACACAGTAAAGCTCCATAGAGATTGCTTTTCCAAATGAGATCTTTACAGGTCCTGTGAGGTTTGTGTAGGCTAGGGCACCACTTTGACAGAAACAGTAGAATTTAGTTATGTGAATAGCAGCTGACCAGTTCCAAGATGCATTGAAGACTGTCTTAAAAGTGGGAGATGTTGGGTAGGGTCAAACCACTGAAGTTAAGATGATGTGTATACCTGACCCTTTGTTATAACCAGTGCTGCTAAGTCTGCCTTGAACAGTTTAAATCAGTCCTGCTAGAACTTGTAGGCCAGGGATTTCTCAGCTCAATTCTAGATTTCAGCACCTCTAGAGATGACTCAAATGCTTCATTCAGAAAGTGTTTCAGTTTGAATGGCTCTTTAAAAAAGTTATAGGGAATTAAAAGTAAATAGAATTTAAGGCAAGTTGTATATACTAGTAATGCCAGGATCCAGGCAGCTGGGCTCTCATCAGTTTGAGAGCAGACAGGGATGTACACTGGGAGCCTCACTACTACTAACCAATCAACCAGTCAAATAAGAAAAAGAGACAAAGTGAAAGGTTAAGAATAAGTTGTTATTCTATAATCAGTTCTCCTCTCCAGTCCTCTTGGTGGATCCAAAATTTGGAATTTGTAAGCTTTGTACTTTATCCATCTAAGCACTGGTCAACCGCATCACTACACATCTAATTCAGATGTAGATGCATTTTTAAATTTGTAGAGAAGGGAATTCAATCATAACCTATAGAAAAATGTGCTTGATCAAAAGCCATTTTATGTGAACTGACAAGGAAAAAGGACAGGACACTGATGTCTGTATGAGGCTGGAGTCCTCATCCACAGAGACTTTGTTCCAGTTTCAACTGGTGTAAGAGAATTAATGAATGTGGTAAGGAAAGATTTGGGACAAAGTTTTTAAAAAGAATTATTAAAAGCTATCTAAAAATGAGAATGTTTGCTAAAAGATAAAGGACAGGCTACTCATGACAAAGAAGGTTATGTTACAGTTTGTTCAAGGAGGGAAAAACAAGGTATAAATGCCATAGCTAGAGACAAAATAACATTTTGAAAGTTTACTTTGCAAGAACAGGCCAGATCTAGGTGGAGCTTATACACACTTTCAATGGGACACCAAAGGTCTTGGTTGGACAACAACCAGAAGGTCTAATAGAGGAAGCCTTTACACAGCAGAGGCAAAGGGATCATTTTAAACTTTACTTTTACACACACTTCAAATATTGGAAAGGCTATTATTTCTTAATGCCTTTGGTCAGATGGCCGAATTCCCACTCCCCAGCCATGTCTACCCACAGGGCATGGAAACAGAGAGCATTAGTATCACAGCATCAGCAACACCGACATCGTGGGCCTGATTTAAGAGATGGATGGGAAAGCAAGTCTGACTGACAATGAGATGTTCGCTCCTCTTTTAATTCAGGCTCTCATCTCCACTGTTCCACGCAGTCAGCTGGGCATCAGACTTTTTTCTACAGCTTCAAAAAGAGGCTTAGAAAAGAAAAGAAGAAAAAAATCTCTTTGCTAAAGCGCCTTCCTCTTTACTCCTTTGCCATCAGGATGTGGTCTGGGCCTTGGCATGAAAGAGAGCCAGAGCTAATGAGAAAGGGAAAGAGGACAGAGAAGAAGCAGGAATCACAGTGGCAGGAAAACAGAAAGGACATTTTTTTTTTTGCTTATAAATATTTATAGTGCATATCTGCCAATTGCCTTTTAAAGATTTTTCTATGCGTCCTATGTCTTTCATCTTTTCCATGTCACAGTTTATTCAAGCCGAGAAAAGTGCACGTGTCAGGTAAATGTTGATTTACATGCAAATTGCCTTTGCTAACCTTGCTTTTATGTGGGGGAAGATGGTTTGGAAATTTATTAGCTTTCTCATTAATTCCTTTTTTATAAAATTCAAATATTCAATATCAGTTGTAAATAGGAAACAGTTGGGTTTGTGTGTGTGTGTGTGTGTGTGTGTGTGTGTGTGTGTGTGTGTGTGTGTGTGTGTAGCTCTTCTCCCCTTCCTTGTTCCTCGGAGAAATCTCTGTGTTGATGGCAGTCAGGAAGAACCCTGCCTTCTGGGCTTGTGTCTTGGAAGCTCTTTTCTGTTTACACTGGAGCCCCTCCAGTAAACTGTGACTCCAAATCCATGAATTCAGTTCACACGTGGCTTAGGAGTGCTGTCTTGATATGATCCCAAGAGGATCTTTAAAACAGCCTGGGAAGGGCAGGAAGAAAGAGTAGGAGGCAGGAGGATCTAATTAGTGATTTCACAAGCCCATAGTTTTCCTTCCACTGGGAGATTTTAAATGTTTACTGTAGCATGTGGTTGAACTATAACATAGATCAGAGTTGGAAAATGTTTGTTGAAACTATGTATGAAAAATTCCTTGTTTAAACTACAAAATATTTTGTCTTCTTTAGAAGGAGGATAATCAGGGAGATACAAAGGTAGATTTTTTTAGGAAGCTATGGACTATTTTGGTCTTTTTGTTTGTCTTTATCTAGCTCCCTTTTCTTCTGATCCCCATCTCCCTAATTCTGCTACCTTGTAGGAAGCCCCGTTTGTTCTGTCTGTAACAATGACTCATCCCCTTGACCTGCTCTTGGTGGGAGAAGCAAAGCAATGATCTCTGGTAGAGAGCAAAGTGGGATGAGACAGCAGAGGCTGGTAGAGAAGAGATGCCAAAGTGTCCAGAGCTCAGGGGCAAAGCAGTAATGATGTGAGACATTTATGCAGGTGAAATAAACAATTCTGGCCATGATATGACTCAGCTAAAAGTAATGACAGTAACTTGTGTGAGGGAGTATGGTAGACAGTTTCCTGTCTTGAGTATAGCACTGTTCCACGACTACAAACAAGTGATTAGGAAGAAAGGAAGAGAGGGAAGAAGGGAGGGAGGAAGGGAGGGAGGAAGGGAGGGAGGAAGGGAGGAAGGAAGGAAGGAAGGAATGAAGGAAGAGAAAGGTGCTATTAACTCCTCTTTGTTGACTTTATCATGGGGCTAATAAAATATAAGGTTTCAAGCATTTTTATTAGCATATGGTGGCTGGAGTCCTGCAGTGCTATTATCAGTCAAAGCCAACACAGTCTAAGTACTTTCTGAGAGTCTCAGGAATGATGGTTTAGGAAGGCTCTGTTTAAACAGTCCTCACTTGCTGTTTCCTGATACAGGGAAAGCAGAGGCTTTTAAATATGAGCTATAAAATATGGAGAAGTAACAGGTTTACATGAGAACACAGAAGAGAGGAACAAAATTGGAAAACCCAGCACATACCTTGAGTCTTTAAGATCAACAAAATAGGCTAGTTATTCTTAAAGGAAGGTCAAAGAAAGGCTAGAAGTTGTCAGAATTTATACTCAACAGCACCTGTAGTCCCAAATAAGCTGTTTCTTATGGTGTTTGTACTCCATTTCGAATAGACTCTACCATATTACTTTTCATATTTTCTAAGTCGTTTTATTATTTTATAAATTTTATTTTTGAAATTGCCATTTAATTGCACAGTTACTTCCTCCTGTTTGATTTCCTCCAAAAATTCCCATATACCTTTCCCGCTCTTTAATATTTCATGCATATATGTATATACATACATAATTCTAAATATAATCTTTAAAATACATATACTATTACTTGTAGGTAGGTTTTTAGGACTTTAATGTCAAGCAACTGAGTCAAGCAACCATCAAGAGAACTTAGCAACTTGGAGCTTTCCTTGGCATGAAATATGGAAATACTCTTCTTTTGACAATGAACCTAGTAATCCAGGAGTTCTATCTGCCACCAACTGAACACACATCCATGTTAAAGAATGGAATATGATGACCATCATCTGTCTGCCTATGCATAGTTGGATATGGTTACAGCTAAAACTGGATGAATTCTCAGAAAGGGACAAGTCCGGAGAAGAAAGTCTCACATAACCGAACCTGTCAATCACTACGGCCACATCTTTGCAATTAGTTTTTAATCCTCATAGGCACTGTAAAACAGTGAAGATGACAGTGACTCTGGGCTCTGGAGTCCTCAAACTCATGGAGGCTGCTTCACCCATGCAGTGTATCAAGTTGAAACCATTGCTGACTTTATAAATAACATTTTCTGCCCCTGTGAAATCTCTGTGCTCTTCTGTAATTCTTTGAATATGATGCCACGGACCCAGTCAAGACAGTGATGCCTGGCAAAGTTCTTATTTTTATTTCTCTTTTTTATTTTCACATAGTCAAGTGACTTGGGAGGGAGAGGAAACCCCTGTTAAAAACAGAAAATATTTCTATATGAGTACTGGGAGAGGGAAAAAAATCTCAGAAGAGATTTTGAAAACAAGGGCAATATTCTTAAGCCTGAAGTAATTGATGGCTGATTTCTAATTTGTAATAATTACTCATATTAATAATCAATTTTGCATGCATTTCTAAAAAATTTATACTTTTCTTTCCCAGATTCTCAAA
Organism: Micromys minutus; assembly: GCF_963924665.1. Classification (NCBI taxonomy): domain Eukaryota; kingdom Metazoa; phylum Chordata; class Mammalia; order Rodentia; family Muridae; genus Micromys; species Micromys minutus. Next base: position 52,763,431 of record NC_137976.1, read on the forward strand.
ACTTTAAGTTCTGTAAAATATGGAGCACTCCTGCATAGATAATAAAATTTAATTATTCTTTGCAACCTTAAGCTAATTCCCCATGCACCACTTTCGATGACTGATTAAAATGTTAAAAAGTATTTGACTTTACCTAGTTCAACAAAAGCAATATAATTATTAATGTAAATACATTAATTTAGGGCACAAAAATCTGTGCACATTGACATGCCTCTGTTTCCAGGCCACCACTTGGTGGCAGAATTCCTATCATACGCATTATAAAGTGTCAGACACTTTACTGTTATTTGCTTCAATGCTAAAGCAGTGCTTACAACAGTACGTCACAGAAGGAGACCTTTACACAAACAGAATTCTGTCACACTAAGGGTTATTGGTCTATGGTCTGTTGCTGGTTGTCTCAAACCGTCATGATTTTCACAGGCTAAATTCTTTATTGTTTTCATTTTCAGACATTACACCTGGCTTTTCAGTTGGCATCTAAATGACTTCAATAGGAGCTAAAGTACATCCCAAGGGAGGCTCAGGGTTATACTTGAGGTTCTTGACCCCTTAAAACCTTAGGGTAGGTCGGCCCAGCGAGGCTCTATGCTCCCACCCCACTGCTTGAAAGTGCCTTCAAAGAACACAGGGCAGTCATCTAAGTATTATCCTTAATTTCCTTATTGCTGAGAATAAAACAATGGCCTAGAGTTGTGTGGTAATCCAAGTCATGATAAATTAGGCATGAAAATCTCTAATTCTTGCAAATAAAAAAGCCTGTAAGCCTTTCTCGGGTTTGGAAGTTTCTGTTTCCTGGATTTCGGTAGGCTGAGCAGCCCAGTGGGGATTTTATACAGATCCATTTGATTTTCTTGAGCAGAAAAGAAGCTCCCAGACTCTCTGTGTACTAAACAGACCATTGGCACTATCTAAACAGCTGTTGGCTGTATGATACATATTTGGCTAAAAACAAACCCATCTGTATTTAATGCATTATTGCCAAAGTGTAGTAACATGCTGTTTCCAGTCTGAAAACACTGGTACCCTCATGTGAGACAATCAAATTGAAAATCTCACAACATGCTTCTTGCACTTCTTGGCTATGCAAGAGAAAAAACGTAGACATGTGCCAGTGGATGGCAGAGTTTGTTTCCAGAGGCTTCAGTTAGTAAGGGGAGGGAGAGGCCCCGGAACAGTCTTTCTAGGGAGATGTTCTTGAACATTTTACGGAACACTCTTTTAAAAAGATAGCCCTCAGTGTGTGTGTGTGTGTGTGTGTGTGTGTGTGTGTGTGTATGTGTGTGTGTGTGTGTGTGTGTCTGTGTGTGTGTGTGTGTGTACTTATGTTCACAGGCATGTCCATGACTATGCTGCAGTCCACTGGACCCACATTCACTGGGTACCACAATCACTGGGTACCACAATCACTGGGTACCACAATCACTGGACCCACAATCACTGGGTACCACAATCACTGGGTACCATAATCACTGGGTACCACAATCACTGGGTACCATAATCACTGGGTACCACAATCACTGGGTACCATAATCACTGGGTACCATAATCACTGGGTACCATAATCACTGGGTACCACAATCACTGGACCCACAATCACTGGGTACCACAATCACTGGGTACCATAATCACTAGGTACCACAATCACTGGACCCACAATCACTGGGTACCACAATCACTGGGTACCATAATCACTGGGTACCATAATCACTGGGTACCATAATCACTGGGTACCACAATCACTGGACCCACAATCACTGGACCCACAATCACTGGGTACCACAATCACTGGGTACCATAATCACTGGGTACCATAATCACTGGGTACCACAATCACTGGACCCACAATCACTGGGTACCATAATCACTGGGTACCATAATCACTGGGTACCATAATCACTGGGTACCACAATCACTGGGTACCACAATCACTGGACCCACAATCACTGGGTACCACAATCACTGGACCCACAATCACTGGGTACCACAATCACTGGGTACTCTAGACCTGGAGGAAAAGTCAGCTGGAAGTCCACTGACCAGGATCCTGAGACCAGAGCTCTGGTGCTCTGTAGGGGCAGTACAGACTCTTAACCAATGAGACCATTTTCCAGCCCCAACTGTTGAACTATTTCATTTTGCTATCCCATAATCCCCATTTCTCTTCGCCCATTCGGATATATGTTTATATCACCTTTATTTTACTGACAAAAGAATAATATATATTTAATGCTAGAAAAGTAGAAAATTAAAAAAAAAAAAAAAACCACCAAAACCTAATCATACTGCCCCACATTTACTTAGCTGTGCCTCCTTTTAGTAAAATAATGAATGAATGACCCAATTGATTAACATAATCCCATAAATCCATTTCCTGGGATTCTGGGCCTGGGTAACAAATGGCATGCTAAGAGGGGTTAAACCACCAGCTAAGGCAATCCAGTCCTTACATATCTCCTCTGGGCTTTGAGCTTAGGGTAAGGCCTTTGGAAATGAAGCTTTCTTAACTATAATGAAGCCCTTCACATGAAAATAATAACATTCAAAAGAAGGCCCCAAGAGGTCAACTGAATATACACAACTGTTTTGTGATAATTTAAGATACATTTGAAAATGTTAAAGGAAGATTATATAATGACTATAATTGGAAGGGACAGTTCTACTTGGTCTTGAGTAATATATTCAACAATGTGCTCACACACACACACACACACACACACACACTAAAATGTGTCTGTAAACAATGAGGTATGGGATTTCCTGAAATGTATCATTAAAAAATAAAAATGTGTGTTAGCTAATGGCTTTTTAAAGTTAATTAGTGTAATGGAATTTTTCTCTAAATAGCAGTATTTATTTTATTTGACAAAACACTGAACAATTTGGGGAGGTTCTTGTAGTGTTTTTTTTTTCTCCTGCTGATTTGAATAATGCATAGCTTGTCCTCATTATAGGCAAATGTTCAAATGAACCTCAAAGAAAGTCTCACCTGGAAAGCTGCAGCTAAAGGAGCATTTTTCTCTGTTTACCGCCGGTGCCTGCTTCTGAACAAAATAGTCAACAGCTGGAGTGGTAACGGGAACTCTCAATGCAGCTAATGAGAGAGCTATATTTCACAGCTCAGGGGCTGGAAAATGTGTGTGTGTGTGTGTGTGTGTGTGTGTGTGTGTGTGTGTGTAAAGGTATTTACAAAACTCTCACTTCTTTGTGTACAAACCTGTGAAGCCGTTGCTTTTCCAGATTTAAACACCACTAAACAAGTGGATTCATGCAACTGTAAGCTGTAAATGGAGGTGGTTTAAAAAGTGATTGATTTTGTAATATGCAATGACACAATTCCATTCAAATTCTGAGGATTGTCTGGAGTGTGACACAAATATAACATTGAGTATATTTTTTAATATTTTTCTGTGCTTTCTAAATGAAAGAGAGGAGTAATAAAAGTATTATCTATGAAGACATTCAAAGAAACATTGAAAAAATGCTGTAATATGGAAAATGTGCTAGTCTCAACAATCTACAGTATCCGATTACACAAACACACACACACACATACACACACACACACACACACACACATACACACACACACACTGTACTTCTTTCGGAAGTCATTCTAAATAATTCAAATTAACTATGAAAAAAGGAAGTATTAGCTGAGTCTTTTGTTTACTTCACATTTCTCTCTTGTTACGATGTGTATTTGATGTGCTTAAAAATATTTAGAAGAAATAGCACTTTCACCTCTCAAATATGCTCTGCCTAAATTTCTGGAAAACCTGGAGAAACTTGGGGCCAAACAGAAGGTCACAGCATTTATCCCTTAGAGAAAAACGGAAGCACCGAGGGGTAGAGGGAGAGATAGAGAGGAAGGCAAACTTGAATGTCAGAAACAAGCAGGAGTGGGTTATAGGATTAAGTTTATAGGAAAGCAGACAAGCAGAGGAGAGAAGGGAGAGAAAGATAGAAAGAGATGAGAGGAAAAGTGGGAGGGAGAAAGAGAACAAGAAAGGTTAACACTGAGAGAAGAAGGAAGGAGTGACATTCAATTTGAGAGCTACATCCCTCAAGGTCATTTAGCTCACAAAGCAATTATGTGAAGGAAAAAATATTGACCTGGTATTGCATTGTAGGAAGAGGGAGGGTGATGGATGGGAGTCAAACACTGAGAGCTTATTAATCATGTGACCTTAACAATACATCTCAGAAAGTTTGTCTCAAAGGCTAGCTGAGAAGTTTTGGGACTTAAAACTACTCGGCCAAGTCTAACCTGCTCTAGGTTTCTTAATGCACAAGAAATGTAATTTGCTGCAACTGAGGCATCTGGTAATAGGCTGATTATTGTTGGGCTTCAGAATGAGTGAGGGAAACTCAGATTGGAAGTGGCTCTGGATTTGGGTTTACTTGCTTTTGAACATGTCTAAGCTATCTGGTATAGTCTCAGCCTTTAGCAGGCCCTCACTAAATGGCAACTGACATTATCAAGGCGTACTCTTCTGAGGGATTGCCAAAGCCTAATCTCTTCTACCTGTTCAAGAGTCACTTTCGTGTTATCTGATAAAAATGGTATAACCTTATTACTCTTCAAGCCATTCTTTCAGGGCTACCAATATGGCCCTGTAGACATTTGCTGTCAAGGCTTATAATCTGAATTCCATTTTTGTGGGCTAAAGGCAGATGAAGAGAACCAACTCTTATAATTTGTCCTCTGACTGTCACACAGGATCCATGGAATACTCAGCCTCTACCCCATCTATCTCTATCTATCTATCTATCTATCTATCTATCTATCTATCTATCTATCTATACACACACATACAAAATAAATAAATGTAATAAAAATTTTTAAATCATTCTTTGATACAAAATAAAAAGTATGATTTGCACAAACCAAGGTGGCTCTTAAATTCCCCACACTAGGTCTCCAAAATTAAATTGTGGAGGCACTTAGTAAAGATATTTTAGCTATCCATGAAAGTGAATTATACAACATCTTGGGACTGTCACAATATTGTCCAATATAAATATAATGG